>NC_060251.1:103463211-103766103 GCF_921293095.1 Ischnura elegans
ACCAAACAGTCTTTCTAAGTGCAATGAAGAATACCCCTTACACACACATGGACACGTGCTATTCGATGCATTTCCGGAGATGCTGCATATCTAGAGGCAACAAGAGCATTGGCTGGGCGTTGCGTTGGGAAGGAGGGAGAATTCATTATAATTGGGAGGAGGGTTGCTAGGGGGCGAAAGGAATGCCGGGAGGCGAAACAGGAAGTGGGGTGGGCGCAGGAAGAGAGGGGGGAGGGGAGGGGTTTATTGGGAACCCGAGGTCTCCCGTGCCTCTCACGAGCCATTTCGCGGAAAGGCACGCCAGGACAAACAACCAAGCGTGCGATAAACACGGAGGGCCGCAGGAGGCATAAGCCAGGCGCACGAGATCCACGGCCGAAAATATTCGAGCACAGAAGGTAGGGCACTGACATGGCATGAGGCGAGGATAAATGTAACATACGAAGCGTTGAAATAAACTCGATGGTTTCAGGTCAACTTTGTGGACATCCATTGTACATAATTAAAAAGGAATGGTACTTTTTGAAGAATGATCAAGTTCAAATGGATCGACCGAGTCAGTAACGAAGAAGTCCTAAGAAGAGAAGGAGAGAGGAGAAGCCTCATGGAAACCTTAACAAGAAGATGGAACAACTTCATAGGCCACATCTTGAGACATGATGGCCTGATGAAGACAGTCGGCGAGGGACAAGTGGAATGCAAGAACGGAAAAGGAAGACCTCGAACAAAATATATGGAACAAGTAAAGAAGGATGTGAAAGAGAAGAAATACGTAGGTGTGAAAAGATTAGCTGATAGGAGAACTGAGTGGAGAGCTGCGTCAAACCAATCCTAGGATTGTTGACCAGTGATGATGATGATGATGATGGTACTTTTTCCACAGAATTAAAAAATGTTAGAACAACCAAATAAACAAAAAAATAACTAAAAATCTGAACCGTAAGATGTCGCCTTTGCAACGAAACCGGTCGACTTAAGCAAATTCTGTAAAAAAAGTACCAGACCTTTTTAAAATGCAGAGTAGTTACAAATTCTTTAAGATTAGAAAACAGACCTAATATTCTTCAATGCTAGGATGTTTCATGGGACTAGACAATGACTTCCATGAATTGGATATCTTCGGCCACAAATGTGTTAAAATTCACGGCTGTATTTAGAATTACACTTTATATAAGATTTTTAGTTCAAATTTTTGACATCCATAGCCAAGCATTAGGACTTCCCTTGATTTCTAACAGTTGTGTATTATTTCAGAATCGCTATGATGAAGTCCAAACACAAGATTTGTAAGCAAAAATATTCTTAGTCGAATTTCAATTAACTATTTCTATCGCTAGTCTTCTACCGGTTATGGTGGGATTGCGAGCATTTTTTAAAGTCACTCCTATTTTAACCCATCTCCTCATTGAACTTCCCTCTTCAATTCCCTTTCATTCATTAGATAAATCTAAGTCCATCTTTCATTCATTCTACTTTTAACCTGCTCCTCCTAGCTAACATTCTAACCTCAAACGCGGATTTTACACGACCTATCCGCCTAGCAACCAAATCCTTCGTAACCTCCCTCTCTCCAACAGAAGTCCGTTATCATCGCTTTATCATTCCTCCTCTTCCCTGAGTAACGTGGGGTTATACTCGAAGGAAAAAAGACAGTATGTGACTGTAGTAACTAATATAACACGTTATATTTCCTTCCATAATCCCTAGATATTAATTTCGACATTCTCTCTTATTCCATTAGTATGCATAAAAACTACTTTATAATTTGCAATTAATAATGAATTTTTTCGTGATTCACACCGGGTGAATGGGGTTTTAAACGCCAAAGCTACTGAGACTGACTTACTAGTTCAAAAATTTCGTTTTTTGACCCAAAGACGGCGGCTGACTAAGCCATTGAATGTGGTCATAACGTTGGCATTTAAAAACCGGGTGTGAAGCCCGAGAAAGTGTCATCAATACGTTCCATCAGAAAATTATAAGATCAAATACTATTATCATAAATGATAATTCGAGAATTAGATAATAATTGAAGTATGCAGTAAGGTAACATTTGGAGAAATTTGGTAATAATTTATGCATTCTTTATAATCAGTATGCGTGCGTATGTGTGGGGAAGTAAGAGAATGGGAGAATGTGATTTTTAGATAGAATAAAAACGAGGTGGCCTTATTGCGAAGTCCACTAAGAGGGAGGAGACTGCCAAAATACTACGAAAACGTTCCATGCAAAAGAACCTTAAAAGATTATTATTATAGTATTCTACCGATTAAAGTATGTTTCCATGGAGTACTTATGAAGTGATCTGGGAGCCTCCCTTTCTTTCAGGCGCTACCTTCTTCAATTCACTGTAAGGCCTACTCCTCTAATGTGCTGCCTAAATAGTTGACTTAGAATACTTAAATAATCCAAGTAATCATACTCGAGTAACAATGGGAGATAGCTGTTGGCACACCCCTAGGAGGGGGAGGGCCTGACTTCCCCTCCTCCCAAGGCAAACGAGGTTCACTCCAACCCTCTCCGAGTTCGGAGGAACCCTTTCTTTCTTGGCCACCGCAGGAGGGGGAGGGGAGGTCATCACGGGCCATTAGCGCCCAAACACAGGAAGGAGAGGCGAGGGAGGTTTCTTGGGAGGAGATTTTCGTGAACGAGTTCCATGCCATCGACACCCTACCAGCGCACAGAAAATATCGCTTCATTTTTCTCGGAAGCGATAAGAGGGGAGGGGGGAGGAGTAATTGTAAACCCCTTGCCCCACCCAACCCACGTTAGATGCTGTGGCAAACGCTCTACCCACATCCGAAAAATATCCCTCACGGCCTGTTCATAGAAAATATTAGCTTCATAACTTCGGGACGTTCATAGAAAAAAATTAGCGCAGACTGGACGCCATCTATCACTTTTCTGCTGAACTAACAGCAAACTGCCGCACACAAATTATTGAAATTAGGTTGAGTAGTTTCTTAGCCTCAGGGTGGGGGGGGGTCCGGACCCCCCCCCCCCCCCCGAAATGTAAAAGCACACTTACTTAGCATTATAAAAGAAAGCCAAATATTGAAATATCATGAATTTATATAATATTTCTTTGAAAAAGTTTTTTTTTAATGTTTTAAGTTTTTTTGCTGATGAAAAGTGTTAAAATTAGTTTAAAACCCTCTACTTCGTACACTGTCTTCAAAAATTTCCCCCCCTGGTTTTGGACTCCTCCCGGACAAAATTCCTGGCTACCCCACTGACTTATTGTCCTGTCTCTAACACATAGGGCATCTCGGGAATATATGACCCAATCATAATAGTAGAAAAAAGAAATAATGACGGTAATTTCTAGCATAAAATATACGATTTTAACCTTAAGTACTTTTAATGTAATTTTTTATCACTAGGCATTTTTTATTTAGGTGCCTTCTACCAAGATTTGACCTAAGAACTAATAAATTACGGTTTTGAACCACACGAAACAAATGAATACGAATCGATCCAAAGTTTCTCGCTAATTTTACCGTTAACTCCAAATCGACCAAACCCAAAGCTGATTTTCGCGCTAATGTTTACTTTTACCGCCGCAATTTAAGAATATAGGTGCTAGAATGTAGTATCTTTTAGTGTCAGAAGAAATGTATTAGATACAGAAAAAAGCGCCATGAAGAGGTAAGGATGCGATACATAAAATAATATAAATTATATTAATCATACAGTGAAACCTTAACTTCGGAGATACGAAATCACAAGGTTCGACGGCCCTAGAGAGGAGAAGCATTGTAACAAAGCACGTAAACTGTATGCAACACGTTAGTGAGACTTTCTGTGAGAAGAGCCTGTGCCTTTTCTTTTTAGACAGTTCGAAAACGTATTACTATAGGAAATACTATGCGAAGAAGACTCCTATACTCACATAAGTATTACCTTTAACAAATCACATTCAAAATTATAGTCGCAAATCGTATCAACGAAATTACAAGCAATCCTGGACGAAAGCAGTAAGAGGGCACTTCATTTATACAGTTACTTCAACAGAGAAATGATTTTTTTTAAATTTACCATCGGATAATCTTGTTAGCTCTTGTACTCTATAGACCAAAAGAAACGATTAGCCAATCTTCTGATTTTCCTCTGACAGAAACCGGAACACTATCAACCACCCACGCCCTATGCGCAGAATGGCCTAATCGCGACTCGAACCCACGTCTACGAGAATAGAAGGTGAGGTCTTCAACCCCGACGCCACGGAGGCGGCTTCATGCATATAGATTTGACAGGAAACAGATACAGGGAAATCGAAGAGGGAGGAGTTTCACCGTTGATCAAGTATCAGTTGCTGTGCAACGGAGGCGAGGTATGATCATCGATCATGAAAATGACAGTCAATCGAGATACCGTAGATTAACTTACGCGCATTTGAGAGCAGAGCAAATGCATGCAAATGGAACCCATAAACTTAAATCGGGTATTCATAATCATACGGACGCGTATCGCGAAAACACCTGCCCTGGACAAATATTTCCAGGAAGAAAGGCTGCGTCGAGAGAGACCATTAAACTTCCGACTCCAAATTACCATTTCGAGAATCGATAACCATCGACAGTAACACCACGGCAGTATACACTGTCGGAGTGATTAAATAAAATTCTACCGGAAATCGCACATATGCGAGTTAAAATTAGGTTTAAATTGAGTTTAAGTCTGAAATAAAATGGGATTGACCAAATGACCAGCCGACGGTCTGCAACATATAAAGGGCAATACTAGTAGTATAGTACACAAAAAGGGCAATAATTCGACAGAGACAAATATAATTAAGGAAAATCGTCTGATAATTTAAAGGGTATACAATGAATTATCTGCCCCCAAGGGAATATATTAGCACCCCTTAAATTGAGAAATTATTTGGGTTTATGGTGTCTACCGCCCGCTGCTTAGCTAGAGCTATACTTCCAAGTCATAGAGTCATACTTCCAAGCAAGTACTACATTACACCCTTAATTATATAAATTTTACATACATTTGACACATAAAGTATCATGCACTGTTCATATTAAAAATTAATTGACCTAAGCTTATATTGACATTCCCTCGCCCGCAAAAATATAATCTATATAAGCTGCTACCCCATTGTTCTCTACTTTGTACATAAAGTCACCACTCTTGGCATGAAATTACAATTTGTGGGACGTGATATTAAAAGATTCCTTTTCGGATCCATGCTCCGCTGAATTTTGTGCTGAATCCCAAAAGAAACAGCAGGGCATCATATGAAAAAATCAAACAAAATTCGAAAAGCCTTTATGCTTGCCATTTCCTGATTAGCTCAGTAGCTCGGTAAACAAGGGCTGAGGGCGATCAACCATCCAACAATCGACACTTCGATATACCACTGAGGTTCCATTACATATATTATTTAAAAAATTATGTGCGCAATAACAATGATCATTTTTAGCCATGCACTAGAGTCTGGTCAAGAACATAATACTTTTTTCGGCGGAAGCGTAGAAAGCATTATAGGAAAGTTCAAACATACCAATATCATAGGGTCGTTTTCTGGCTAGGCTAGTGATTACTTGTTGATTATTAGCAGGAAGTCTAAGCTACATTTTATAACCCTCAAGAAAATACGCTTTCTTTCGAAGCTTCAAACTATCACAGCATAACATCATAGCCATTAAAGAACTCTATGCGGTGAGAAGATCCTGAATAATATGTTATGGCTTCTCGGCGATCAACGGGAATTGACGACTATGGCCCAAGATTTTGTGGGATTTAAGCTAATGATGGTTATCGGTTGCTCCCCGCTAAAAGCCAAGACGAACAAATGAAGCGCAATATACCCGGTTGATATTTGCAATCTATTGAGATTTAGATGAACAGGAGAACTGTGAATGCGTAAAGAGCAACTTTTCCCTCCTCCTCTATCTATTTGGTAGTTTCGCAATCGCTGTCAACAGCCATCAGGGGTCGATAATCTTCGATTGAAATCAAAAGCACTCCAACACACGACACACTAAGACAAACACCATCTACTGATCTGAGGGCAAGAACTTCCACCTTTGAAAGTCTACCTCTATATAACACCCTCACGTTTACCTCGACGGATGAGAGACCGACGAATAGTGTTGGATCCTGCAATTAATACGAAAAAAGAGAAAATAAGCTTTCCGCTGACGAGCTGCGGCTGCCTTTCTTTCTATTTTTTTTTTTTTTGTTTTCCGCGAATTCGGTCTGCACAGGTGGAGGGGTAATCGCTATTTTTCTCACCACCCCTTACCCCCTCCTTACTGCCCCCAGCGGTGGCGCGGGGAACTACAAGAGAGGGAGGGGGGGGGGGGGGGACGTGGAACAGGTGGGCGACTGGGATGGGGTGCTCCGAACGCCGAACCCATTTTCACTCGAAATCCACTCTCGCCTCCCATTCCATTAAAATCTGTCTACACTCCCCCTTGCCCCCCAACTCCCTCCGCTCGCCCAGCCGTGGGGGTCATAATTGTCCCAAAACCCCTTTCTCCGAATGACCCCAATTACCTTCCCCCTCCACCTCTGTTATTATCTCGATGGCTCGCTTTCCGGTTCCCCTGGTATCATCTCCTACCGCCGCGGCCCGAAGCACCCGTGCCTCTCGGCGTGGAAGGACATCCATCGTTCAGAAACGACAATTCATGTTACGCACGGCGCGGCGTCCCGGGTCCAATTTCGGGTGGCCGCAGACCGTAGGGCCAATCAGCGTCGTGAACATGCTGCACCTGACCAAACGCTGCATTGCGGCAAAAACAATTAATTTGTTTTCCGTTAAGTAAGTGCTGACATCGTGCTCCACGGTTATCTCGCAGCACGAGCAATAATCGTTGCTAATGCATGTACTCCACTCAAAATTTGCATCAATTATCCCTCAGCACGTTTAAGTACCTAGTAAGGTACATTTATGACTCTACCAATCGATTTGTCCCTTAAAGTAAGTTCTGACATCGTGGTCCACGATTATCTCGCAGCACGAGCAATAATCGTTAGCTATGGCATGTACTCCACAGAAAAATTCCACCAATAATCCCAAAGCACTTTTAAGTAACTGGTATAGTATCTTTATGATTATACCACCGTATGACCGTATGAAAAACTAACCAAAAAGCAAAGAGTTCGATTCCAGGTGAGGATTAATGATATCTTGTTAAGATACCAGGAAAAGATAATGGCTTCTGAGTGCTTGAAACGAAGTGCCAATACCATGGTCAACGGCTATCTCACAAGAGGAACAAATACCGTTGAAATAGGATCCACTGAAATTTTCCATCAATTACCCCATGGCACGATTAATTGACCGGGAAAAGTATCGCTGCGATTTTAATCAAATAAGTGACTCTTATTACACTTGTTACAATTTTACATTTTTCGTATTTTTCCGTTTCCTTGAAAACAATCGAGAAATTCTTTGTAACTATTGGTCGTATGCGTTTTTAAACGACGCATTCCATTAAAGCAATGTAATTGTTATCACTTCAAATTAAACAAAGTTTGGAAGAAATATGAATCATTAACTATTATTCCAGTTCTCTATGAAGAAAGTTAGTTGAATAGCACTCAAATTCCGGAATTCAATATCTCATCTCCAGAATATGACCTACCTGAGGTTATTTTTTAAGATCTTCCCGGCTAATGCGAAATTTTTTAGGAATAAGTGTTCATTATTTATTGGCTAATTACATAGTGGTTTATTAGGGAGTGTTTGAAATTGGGTTATTCGGGTAATATGTTTAATTTTTAGTTGCATGATATTAGAATTAATGTATTATATTTTACTGTAGGTGTATTTTCTGATTCTTACTTTGTTATTAGATAGGTAGATTTGTTATTCATGTGTGTAAAAATGCTGCTACCAGGCAATAGCCTACTTGCAGCAATATGTAACAATAATAATAATAATTATATTATAAATACAAACATTTTCAGGTTCGCTGAATAGATGGCAACAATACATAATTACGAAACTTTGGCAAATAAACAAAAAATATTCATAAAATACGCTCGATATTTGAGAGTGAATAATATAAGAAGAAAGCTGGATTACGATGATAATGAATTACGTAAAAATCTACGCAATACGACAGGAATCTCGGTGGCCTAGTACCTAGTGGGTAAAACGCAAGATAAAGTAATTGAAAACTACTGACTTCCACTCCATGGGAAGCCTTAGAACCAGTGACGATAACACCCAAGGAAAGGAAAGAAAGAAACTCAAAGAAAGGAACCGTCTGCCTTACCCTCTCATTCAAAAAACTAACCTGCAGTTTAACGCACTGAGTGAGTGAGTTATAGTTCAGGGCTTGAATTAGAGGACTTCACCTATATCAGAACAACCAACATTCGACACTTAATTTTACAAGTCAAAGCATATCATAGCCAGCTTCGCATCTTTGGAGCCGCTAATTAACCATTAACATTAGATCATTCGCGAAATTACGAACGTACTGACGTCCCAAACAAAATACTAGAAACATCTACAGGTATGGCACGTGAAAACGGTCTATAACTGGAAGAGAGATCGTCTTCCGAGATATACTTTGGCTGGGAAAAAAACCCTCACTCATTTCTTTTCTTTTTTCATCTGTAGAATTCACACAGAGTTGTGCATTGTGAATTTCAGAATGCTTCAATCATGGCTATTAATGAAGTTCAACTCGATCATTATAGCCATAAACAAGGCACCCTCATGGCATAAGTGCTAATTACAGTAATCTGAGAGCAGATTACTTATATAAAGGACAAAAACTCACATTCATCAGGAAACCAAGCTCAACGGTCTTACAGTTATATTGCAATTAGCGCCATTGATATTCAGGAGCTTACCTATAAAGAAATAAAATACATCAGTTATCAGTTTCAAAAACAATCGTAAACTACATGTAACATTAAAGTTATTCATAAATTAAAACGTAAGTATATATTAAGTGACCGAGCAAAAGTAGATATTAATGGAAAAACCCGGATGGACTGACATTTTATCCAATGTAACAGTTAACTACAGAAGTGGGTAGTTTAATGAAGATAAAATAATAAAATATAAATAATTTCATAAACTACGTTAAGTCTAAAAGTTTTCGATGAATTATAATCCAAATGCCAAAAATATTGCAATTTTCCATTAGTTATCACCAGTAGCAACCGATTGATGTATCATAAATATGTATAAGTGGAGTTAAAGTTTGACTAAAACCTGCCATGTATTCCTCAAAAGCAAAAAAAAAAACTAGAGAAGTTCATTCTCCATGTTTTTTCCAACACAATTAGGTCCCGCTCCCTTTCACGACGGCGCACAGTGGTCCCAAATCGAAAAAAGCTGGCCAAAAGTAATTTTTTCGACTTTTTACGAGGAAGTTTTGAATTATGTATTCGGATTCTACAGAATATGGCCTATAATATTTCGTACCTGATAGGTCTGTGTGATTATTATGTTGACCTGTGTAACCCGTCAAACATGGGCATGTTCAGCCTAAAACGCCCGAGGCGTAGAAATAGTCGATTTTAGGGTAATTCAACTTAATAAATGACTATTTTAATTTCGTGGGATTCATTTGTCAATTTTAATATGGTAAGTTTGTTTATTTGTTAACAATATTATAGTATGTTTTGCTCGTTTCAGAATTTATTATAACAATATTTAATTATTTATAATTTTAGCTGTTTTTGGGCCTGCTTTTAGTCAAATGTGTCGATATAGTTTTGTGCCCCTCCGTGCCCCTCGAAGATTCCTATGCTGAATCCTTAGGAAGAGTGTGTACAACAAGATGGAGAAAAAAAATCTTGCCTATACTTGCCTATCCGACATCTAGAGGGTTTTAAGTTGAGCGGTGCACCGCTCCGCTGAGGGCGGCTGGCCGGCGGCCGGCGGGAGACAGTGGCATTATCGCTCAAATATTCCTGTATCGGTGGTCAAACTTGCATGGTGTATATTTAGTATAATTCTACATCCTGTACGATTATATAAATCAAGCGCTTCACGCCTATCGTATGCACACTTCTCGTTTGTGCACTCACCTTCAAATATTCATGAAACCAATGAGGGCCGGTTTGCATGCTCTAAATGAGAAACATTATGAGTGATCAAAAGCAACTACTTAAGTCCTTATCCGAGAACCTTACAGTAACCACAAGATGCTATTCTCTGCAAAGCCTTCCTTATATTTTTATAGAGAAAGATCCCTTACATGCTGTACAGCGTTGTCAGCACGTTATTCCGAAATAAGGTATTGGCGCTAAGAGAAATAAATGCTCCCTAATGCCAAGAATAGTTCACAGAATCATTTCAACATTCCATAGACGTAGATAGGATTGAATTTGGAGGGAAACATTCGTCTAAACCCACCAATGGAGCGTGAATATTGCAAGTGCATTTTTAATAATAATGGAATGAGGATGACGGCCTCCCTCACCAGAGCCATTGCATGGATGTGGTGAATATTTCCCACTCAGTAATAATTAATGATTTTCTTAGTGAAAAAGTGCTGTGCTCCGAACTGTGTTAACACGGCTAACTCGAGAAACTTCTCCTATCCAGATAATTAAAGCACTTGGTTTGGCAATGTTTGGCATTCAAATTTCAGGATACACCGGAAACTCAGAGGCAAGTCTATATAAGCTTGTATATCTTTTATTCAATGTCAACTCATAATTTCCGGTTTATTATTGGTTAAAAAAAGACAACTTTTAGAAATCACATTCATCGTTACAGCCGTAAATACTCGTGTTAAATTTGAATTATGGGTGCCGCAAATTTTTTCGTACCTTGCGGTGTACAATAAAAATACAGAGAGAAAAGAATATTAATAAGCGAAGAAGAAGGAATATGTCGTGGAATATTTGAAAACAAGATTTCGACTGAATGAAATCAAGCATGCAAAAAATATTATGACGCGTTTTGTGATAAGAATGTTTCCTCGAAATACCTGAGAAAGTGGAATCAAAGCTCGAGGATAGATGAGCATTTCAAAGAGATGTTCAAAAGCTGGTTGCAGAAGGAAATGAAATTCCCGCCAGAAGCATATCAATACCTCCCTCTCGCATCTAGTGAGTGCAAATGATTACTGTGTATGCACAGTCGGCGAATATATGCAGTGTATAAAAATAATCACTCATTAATCTCAATCATCATATTTTTAAAAGTGAAGTTTTAATTCAGGATTTCATTTCAGACAAGATGAAATTACGTGTAAATATAAAATTATAATCAATAAGTAAGAAATATTGGACCCGTTCCCATAATTTTGAAAAATCTACGAATAAATGCTTTATGTGTATGAAATGTAATTATTAATGTCATTTGTAATTTTCACGACAGGTATCGATGAAAGACTTATTCATAGACTTTCAGTGATATTAAAATCTCTGTCCTGCGGCTATGAGATAAATAATGAAGCCTTCAGCCAGTATTGTATTGAAATAGCTGAGCTGTGCATCAATTATGGTTGGTATTAGTATACTCTGCTCATGGTACATAAAGTGCTGATACATGGAACAGCAATTTCCAAAGAATCCTTTCTTACAATTGAAGTTTTAACGGAGGAAGCATTGTAGATCAGGAACATAGACATGAGGAAATTCCGAGAGCATTGTACAAGAAAATACCAAAGAACGTTAAATTATGAAGATATCTTTCGAAGACTCCTTTAAATATCTGAATTGTGCATTTTAATTGCATCAGGAGTTACAAATACGATGTCAGCCTATTAAGTTTGGTGAAAATTATCTCATTTTAAGTGATTTGCAGAGCGACAATGAGTCCGATGTGGTGACATCGGACGACGATTCTTTTAAACTTTGTTCTTTGTGATACATGAAAGCGATTTTACTGCAATTTGAACATTATTTTCCTTAATGTTCTTAATATCAGTCATTTATTTCATCTAATGTGACTTATCAAACACATGGAAGCCAAAAATGAGTGATTGTGCGTATTTTTTTCCGATTTTGGTATCTCACCGACTATGCTGATGGTCGCGGGATCGAATCTCACCAGTTTCATGTGTAAATTCTATAATGGGTTTTAATAACAATTTATACATCTTTTACCTTAAATTATACTATTTTAAGCTCTCCATGAACACCAAGTTATCGCCAATCGAAATGACATCTATATCGAGATTTTCTAAAAATTGTTTAAATAATAACAGCTCAAAAAATGCTAAAATGAAGAGACATCGTAAAAATAATGCCAAAATCATATTCAGACGATCAAAATCAGTAAGAGACACCCACTATTGTTGCAGTTTTAGCTAAAATTACGACGTTATTAATTTTGGCCAGCTTTTTTCGATTTGGGACCACTGTGCGGCGTGACTGATAGAAGAGTCGCAAGAAAGAATTGAAAATTAATTCAGGCACATATCTAGCCATAATGTGAATAATGACTCTTAGTTCATCTCAAAGAAATTTCAACGAAAGCTGCCATGCCTGCTAATTTTTTTTAACTCAAACATATTTATTGTACAGTTGCACGGAAAAATAATAATCTTAACAAACCTCTTTATACAAAACTTTATGCAAATTTTACAATGTAGCAAATACAGTTAATTGTGCAATTCGATTACATAGACATTATAAGTTATAAATTTTAACTATAGAAGTTCTCCTAAGCCACATGCCTCGTCAGGAGGTGCTTGAATTGAACAGATGTAGTTAAGTAGAGGAAAACGAATGGGTATATCTCATAACAATAGCATATATATATAAGGAACTCAAGTTTCAGAATCTATAACAATTTCATTGGGTTATAGTTGATTTTCTAGTTGGAGCTACTTAAATTTCATATTCCGAAATTGTGGTTTTGTTTGGTGTCAATTTAATAAAATCAAACAAAAATAACAAGAGTGAATGTAGAACAGAACGGATTACTAATCATGTAAGGGAAGGATCAACCTTCCCTCACAATCCAGTAAGGTTCTGTTCCCAGAAAAAAGTAACTTGGGAGTTGACGCGGTTGTGAAAGTAGAAAATAGATTTCGAAACCCGAAAGGGAAGCTGTCGTTATAGATATGCATCTGGAGCATCCTGGTTATGGAGAAGCAAGCAATGGAACACCAAGCAACGGGGGAGATAAGCGCACGATGCGGAAACACTGCACCCGAACTCCAACCGCACCCCACGCACAGCAACTGTCGGCACGAACGTCACCCATTTTCATGGCATGGGGCTCCGCACGGTTCCGCGAATCGTTTCCCCAGCTGCACTCCACCGACATTGGTAACTGCGCAGCACATTCCATCTCCCCAATGTTCAGCGAAAATGCCACACGCAGCTCTGAGACCAAGGAGCAGACGAAAAAACGGTTGAGAACTCAGCGGGAGGTGGATTGGTCGCGGTTAAATTCGCAAGAAACATAAAATTGCACGTCAGTATGATGAACCTAACCGGTCTTGAATCGAAAGCCACTAGATTAGACATATCTGGTAGGAATTCGAAGATTAGAATTGAGAGAATGGAAATAAAGAAATAAAACTTTGTAAGGTTTACTATTTTAATATGGTTTTCAAGACCCGGGTTTCGTAACGTGGTTACATCGTGGTTAACATGTTCCACGTTGCGAAACCCGGGTCGTGAAAACCATATTAAAATAGTAAACTTTACAAAATTTTATTTCTTTATTTCCATTATGGAAAGGTTTCACAAAGTAAAGCCTTAAGTTATCAGTTATTGCATTGAGAGATTTGATTTTTTAAATCATTTTATCCACAGGCAAAGAACAACATTAAAAATTACTTGACATTGATGAGTAATCGTGAAAACTATGATTGCATGATAAAAAAATGAAAAACATTAACACGAACTTTGTTAGATAAAAAATTCCAGTCGTGCTGGTTTCAAACAACTGCGAAAATTTTAGAAACCAATTTAAGTTAAATAATTAATCTCCGACAGTCGAAACCAGACCAGGGTAATATATAAACTGATTATTAATATTTAATCAAAAAGATTTTTCAAGTTCCACTTAAAAACCTTAATTGTCTAAAAGTTTTAAGTGGTGGCAGCGAAATCACTTTCATTTATGACAGAACCACATTTTCCCCCAAACGGCGAGTTTCATACATTTTCATTATTTCATCCACAGGGGACAGATAAATTACTCTATTAATGCATCGCATAGAGTAATTGTTCTCTCAATAAGAATATTATCTGAAATTTAAATATCATAACAAGTCACAAGCGTGTAATTTAGTCTTAGTTCTTCATAAGGAGAGCAATGAGAAATTGTACCTGATCAACTATCGTGTTCCTAACTCTTCCTATTATTGTTAAACTATTTTTGCCCATACAAGCACTTCCTAACAAACTAGTAGATCAGAAGGACTTATATTGTAAGTATTTATAAGATTTGCGTGTAGTTTAATAACAAATTTTACCATGCCGTATTGTAATATGTGCATAATAACGTAATCCTGCCTATAGGCAAGAGTAACTTAACACTCTTTTTACAGGATACATATGTGTTTATTAATGCTGATAAATCATATATCAGGTACGTATAATGCATAATGGTCTTCTTACCAATAAATAACTTCATTATATAACAAAAAAATAAGTTGCTGTGCCGCACGAAGTTATTGTGTGCGGCTTGTCGATCCCTGCTTTAGGCAGTAAACACATAAAATTCCAGAGAGCTGGACTTGAAGAAAGAATCGGCTGCCGGAGATAAAACTGCAGCGATGCAACGACCCCGCCATCATCTCCAGCCGACGATTTGATACTGCACTCGCGTAGCACCCAAAGCTCATAAAAGGACGCGGATCCGAACACTTGCACACAATGCTCCGCCTGGCGCGCGTCGAAACAATAGAAACAAAAGAGGGCAGAAGACCGCAGCAACGGGCGAGACTTGAAAAGGTAAAGATGAAGGAAAGACAAAAAGGACAGAGAAGGAAGAAGTGAAATAGCCTTTTCCGGAGATGGCAGAAGTATAATTTTTTTATTTCGTTCTCTCGGAATGGTCTCACCGTCTCGAGTCGGGAGGTAATTACAAGAAAAATAAAACAGAGCGAGTGAGAGAGAAAGAAAGAGAGGAGAGGGAGAGGGAAGCAGGGAGCCCGGAGGCTTAAAACGACTTCCATACATTCCGGGAATGCGCCTGCAAAATATCTTGCGTCCGGTAATGGCCGCCTTGGAAACCCTTTTGCGAGCTCGTAAGAGAGCGTGCGCGAATTGTGATTCGAACCACGCCAGGTACTGGTTCTCTTTCTCAGGACGGAATCCAAAGCCCTCTTTCCCTCACATCTCTCTCTCCGTCCAGCTCCTTCGAGTGCACATGAGACACATGTGGATCGTGACGGCGAGGATGAACAATGCCCTTAAGGCCCGGAGAAAGGATATGAAGAGAAAACTACTCGAGATTTACCATTACGTTAAGTTCTGCGCCGGCCATTAAAAACTATGGTCATATACCGAGTACAGATGGGAAAATACACATAGCCATTATTTTGCTTGTTTAATGCAGAAATAAAATGTAAATTTGGTTTTCACGCAATAATTTAGTTTTCTACCGGTAAAGTTAGGTTTACAGCAGGAATATTGCGAAAAATGGTGAGTTTATCCGGCTTCGATGGCGGCAGAGTAAAGTCCTCGCCTACCAAACCGAAAGCCGCGGGTTCGAGACCCACCCAATATGTAAAGGCCAAATAGCGATGTTTTCGGTGGTATGGCAATAATTGAAAAAAGAATCACCCGGTTTTTCCGCTTCCCCAAATTAAAAATTCCCAGTAATACCCATTTCCTGGCGTTTTATTTATGACTCCTATCACTTACCTCCCCATTCCCCGCTTACCTAACGCCCTTCCTACTATGGATTTTGTTAAAATAGGAAATTTTTCCCACAATTCCCTCTTTCATTAACCTCATCCCTCTAAGAACTAGCTCAATCCAATTCCACCTAATTTCCAAACCAGGCTTTGGGAATTAATATAAAACAAATATTAACTTTAAAAATTGATTAATCACATGATCATCTTTTTAGTTATCCTCATTGTTTATAATATTTTATTATCATAACCTGCTATTTTCTATTATTGTATCCTGCTATTTCAAGTCAAATTAAAGACTCTTCAAAGTGAAATAAAAACAAGCATACGGCTCGAATGAGTTTCCACGACGTAATGTTTATTTTCTGCTTACCAACCGATTAGCAATCATCATTCAATTATTTGTAAAATGACGGATGAGTATCAAAATTATTAGCGTTATTAGCGCCTTCCATCCTATAGGTACAAAAATCTTTAGCAGCGCTTACGGAGACAGTTTGCGGCAGCACGATTCAGAACAAGTAATGTTCACGCATGTTATTTTAAGCCCCACTATCAAAGACGGTATCCTTCGAAGTGAAAAAGCAATGTAATGTTACAGATTATGTGGATAATTCATTCTTAATTGGCGCTTTTACTAGATATTATGCCGATAATAGCGCCATTTTCATTTAACTAACGTGATTTAACTTCGATTACAGCATTCATTCGTCCCGTCAAAAGTAGTCCCATTCTAGTAAGTCATTTCTAATCGCGATCATTAAGGTGTAACGAACAGCCATTCGTCAAAACGATATTTGTATTCCAGCAGCAATAAACATTACTGGCATTCTAAGAAAATCACCACGGTGAGAACCAGCAAAAAGAAGCGTATTTTCTAATGGGATTTCTTAAGCTTAAGCAAGGAAATCTTATTTTTCGCGATCATCAATGAGGTAGAATAATTAGAAGAGCATATTTTGAACTATATTAAGAATTGACACTTAATTTCGGAGAACAACCTCCTTAAGCTGCATAAGAAACTAACACAAAACACCTTGAAGCGAATTCCATGCCGTTCAACGAGTTTCGGAAATATATTTCAGCAAAACCTATTTCTCAAAAATCAGCAGAAATATGCAGTGGGCCAGTCTCTCAAATCAGCAGGTGCAGAATGGTCCCACGGGAAAGAAAATTAAATGCACCTCTGGAGGAGCGCAATGAAGGTGACGACCACAATAGAGTGACCAAAGAGGGCAACTTAAGGTAGCCAAAGCGGCATCGGCTGAAGTCAAGTGATATTACCCCGGGCTACCTATTATTTACGCAAAAGAGTCGCCAAAAAAGTAAACAAAAGAAATGATAATACAATGAAATGCGAGCGCAATTTTGCACCTCGACACAATGCAAACGTCAAAAATGATTTTTAAAAGGTGATTACAGTAGATGGACAGAGACGAGGAGCAGGACATGGTGGCTGGAAACGACGAAGTGCTGGAAATGGTGGGTGAGGAGAGGCACCTTTTAGATGAGATACGGAGGAGACAGAAGGTTTAAATGGAGGGAGTACTTAGCGGGGAGGGGATGTTGAAAATGGTATTTAGAGGGTAGAATATTAGGTAAACGAGGGAGGGGAAGGAAGAGAATAGGATTTTTAGATAGAATGAAAGGGAGTAGGCCTTACAGTGAATTGAAAAAGGCAGTGAGCCCTCAGATTACTTCTTTAATACTCCATTAAAACCTACCTTAATCGGAAGAATACTCTAATAAATAAATACAAATGCGAGGTCGGTGTAGTGGGGTTTTCGTTTTGCAATGCGGACACCAGCGATTCCCAGCCGCCTTGCCAGTTTAAGGCAGTTTTTCGCAAATACTTTTCTTCTTTCATCATGAACTTATATTTTACCATGCATATTTAGATTTGACACAAAATTTTGTTCCTAATGAGTGCCATCTCAACAACATCTTGTATCAAAAGGCTTCGTTAGCTCGAAAAAAAAGTATTTCTCCATGAAAGGTCATGTAAATTTAACCTAATTTTAGCGTCAAACATCTCAAAAACGGAACATGGGATTTCCTTTTTCTTTGGATCACTGAAAGTGCGTCTTTAAAAGAATATGTGATCAAATTTTCATCAAATTCTTATTACTTTTATCAAAGCGCCCTAATTACCTTAAATTCAAGAATTCATTGGCGTTCATGTGCTACAGCTATGATCATAAATAGACCCGTTTCCGAAGAAATTGTCCGTTTGCTATGACTCAGATATTCACGACATTTCCTAATTTTTAAATGTGCTCTTAAGGTTAATTTAGAGAGATACACATATTCTTGTATAATTTTACCCTAAACCTGGATTTCTGTTCAAGTCACAATACCAAAAATGCATGCACGACTGCTGTTCCACGCTAGCAATACACATACAGTTTCTGCATTATAAATGTTACTAATAATTATATTTAAATAATAATTTTTAATTTATCATATTCACACAACTTCAGGTGTTATAATTTTCACGGATAAAACATTTTATGCACGTAAATAAGTTGGACAGTTTTTATATAAACCCATTAAAAAATCACGAATTGACTGAAACTGGACCCAAAGGATATTAAGGCAAGGGTAATGCAAAATATTATGAGATTAATGATAACATCTAAGCCATGATACATTGAAAAAGAAGAAGCGTTCAAAAATACCAATAGAAACATGACTATACATTTCACGAAGCAAAGGGCCCCACCCTCAATTTCATATAAGAAATAAAGCGCTGAGTAAAATTTGCTGCCACAATTATCCACAACTCAATCACAAGAACATCATTCTCATCTGCGTTGCACTCTGACAACACATCCATGCCCACATACTAATTTTTAGAGCCATTTAATCCACAAACTATGAAACTACATGAGCTAGTCCGCCATATCGGTCCAGCTCAACCACCACTAACCAAGACGCTCCATTTAATGCTAAATAAAATTTAATTTCGACTCGGGTGCTATTGGTGGCTTGTAATTAAGTAGGTATGCTCGATATTCAGGAATAAATACTAAACACTTATCACATATGCTCTAAAAAAATGCTTAAAGTCATTGACGACACAAGAACTGGAAGCATAGCTCATAGAATCTATAAAAAAAACTATCCTTCAAATGCAATTTATGGAAAATACAGCATGGAGAGCTAGTATTTTTGTGGCCATCATTCGATGAGTACATTGCTATTATTATTGCGTGAGAGTATACATTCAAATAATCATGAAAATGACATTTAGTTCGTTTCCTGGATGAACCTCGCAAAAGCTTAACAGATTCCCACGAAATATACCGCAGAAAAATTTTAATGTTGAACAGTAGCTTTGTCCCTTAATCGATTGCGTAAACGAGAAGAAGTAATGGCGTGATACAAAACGACGTAACGTAGAGAAGAATGTCAGAAACACAGAAATCGCGTGATTGAGCAGAGGCGGACACGAGATGGCACGCACGAACAACCCTCGCGACAGCTTGCAGCAGAGATGAACGCTTAGGACACGACGTCAGCAATTAAAAAAGGTTTATGCAAGACACAAAGCAATCAACGATATCTACGATGAAGTCACTCTTACATCAGCGTGGCGTTTTCTCCCCGTCGACCGCTACATCATCTTCATCACGGCTCAATTCCTTGAATTAACGTCTCGCGATAACTGTTCAACGTTCAATTCTTCTCTTGGAGCTAGTCTATTCTCCGTCCATTCCCTCGCTACATGTCCATCATTGCGGTCTCCAAGGAGGTCGCCGCGGGAAACGGAGAGCATCGCTCTCCATTCATTACTTGACTCAACACTAGGGGTTGCTCCGATTAATGAGAAAGGTATGGTGTAGTACTTGGAGGAGGCGACCGACAGCTTAGGTAATTTGCACCATGAGGGATTGGTCGGTAAATACGAGTGGAGAGAAACCCGGCGTCGGCATTAGTCTGCTCTTAAGGAAAGGCGCCAAGGGGACCACGGCTTAACGTCCCATCCGACGGACGGAGTGTTGCGCTTGAAATGTCCTCCACATATCATTCAAGCAGGGATCGGGCAGTCTCTGAAAATTCTCTGCCACCGCCGGGATTTGAACCCGAGCCCACGGGGTGGGAAGCCAACACTATAGCCACTACACCAACCCAATTAATAAAAAATCAGGCATTACGCTTACCAATGCAACCCTAACGATTTAAAGTCACAAAATGACCGACAGTGACTTCATTAACATGACCTCCGTCTCCCGTGCCAAAATATGGACTGATATGGACTGGAGACGCCAACACCTTGGTGAAATTCGCTTAAAATGGTTTTTCGCCGGGTTGGCGGCGTAAATGGTATTTATTTATTTAATCCGGTCCAAAAACAGCACGAGGCCAATACCAGAGGACTGCAATAGCAGGAGAAACAATTTAATAATATTAAGCAACGTAACCAATAATGAACAAAAAATATTCAACAGTATTTACAAATAAATAACAAAGAATGCTAAATTTCATCGGGTGGTGTGAGGAATAGGGAGAAAATTACGATAGCGATGGTGCAAGATGGACGAGGGATGAAAAAAAGGATCAAAATTTGGAACACATTTGGCATAGGAGTTAATGGAAGAAGGAAGTCTGAATAGAAAAGAACGTTTAGAGATAGAAAGGCGAGGGTTTAGACTTTACAAACAGAAAGGCGGGGAAAAGCGTTGAAGCACTTAGGCGGCATGTAGCATTCCTAATTATCAGATTCGGGTGCGAATCGCGGCTGCGCCAATTGATTTTGTATTGGAAAATTTTACCTCCAGTGAAGAAAAAACTTCTGCCCATTTCGAAAGTAATGCGACTTACTCGTGTGGCTCAAATTTGTAAGAAACGAATCGGGATCGAATCTTGATGGGATAGCCAATTTTGTCTTAGTTTATCATTTCCTTTGTTGTTCACATCTTAACGATGGAAAACGCAGATATTTCCAGATCCGAAATAAACGACAAATTAAGAGAGATATTTTGCTGAACAGACAGGTATGGTAATTCGTCTTCCCCCGGACGTTAATGAAATACTAAAATAACGCTGGCTTCGATGGCGTGTGGGTTAAGTCCTCGCCTGCCAAACCGAAGGCCGCGGGTTCGAATCCCGCCTGAGTAGGTGGTTCTTATCTAGGGCATGGATGTTTGTGTCATTTTTTGTTAATCATCCGTTATGAAGGCCTGTATGGGCTGTTTATGGAAAGTCGGAAATAAATAAATAAATTGTTAGGCGAAATTTCGTCGGAACATTGTTTTTTTATTAGTTAGCGGCTGGTGTCATAACAGCCACCGCGACATGCCTATGGAGGTGGCCAGTGGGGTAGTACGTATTTAGATGTAGATTTTTATGTAGTAGTTCCCTCATAGCGGTCTGGGTACTCTAAATCATAACATAACTATTTTAAATATGATTTTGTCCTTTACCGGCGTATGATACTGGTGAAATCTTCCCGGGTTTTCTATTGGATGAGTTGCTTGTAGGCCAACGTTTCGATGGCTGCATCTGCCATCGTCCTCAGGGTAGGTGAAACTCACCCGATAGAAAACCAGAGAAGATTTCACCCCTAACTAAATTTTCATTTTTGAGGATGACCCATCGGGCCGTGGTTTCCCGATGAGTTCTCGGGCATTGGATTGCATTGATCGGGGAAACCCGAACGCAGTGATTCACCGAGTCCCATTCCCTTCGATCCCTCCCTCGATACGGTCTCGGTCTGGCCCCTCACCTGTTGAATGTGTCGCTAACCGCCCACGCCCGAGAATTGTGGACCGAACTCTGCTCGGCCAGCATGTCGACACGGCGGACGGCATCAGTCGCTTCCCATCTCTTCTGCCTGACGAATCATTCCCCCACAATGGGCAGTTTTTGTATCCTCCTCTGGTGTAAATTTCCAAGCTTTCGAGCTCGATTATGGATGCTGGATTTTTGGCATTTCATTCCGACACCTCTCATCGAATGATGCGTTGCCTTGTCACAGTATGAGGCCAATGTGCTCGAATAAGACCTTTATCACGTAGCGATCCAGGCTAACTTGTTTTTCGCCTTTAATTTGATTTTATATTCTCATCCTTTTCTTTTTGATTTCCTGAAATTATTAACTTCACTTTTGGTCTCAAAGGCCAAAAATTAATTTTAAAATGGAATGAATATTTTGTCTTTTCTCCATTCCTTAACTAATGCCCCCAATTTTAGCGCCTCTTTGAGATCCCATTCAAATGTGGCCCATTAAGATCGGTACGCCACCATTATAATACTATTTATGTTAATTATGAGTATTATTAAATGATTATGGATTTTCGCGTTTCTTAACACCGGGTGATGGATTCTTATTATCGTCGACATTTTAAAAAGTTTTTCATCATCAGGACATATTGTTCCTGCTTTGTCGGGATTCACATTGAGTTAAAATACTCGATTTTTATGCCTAAAAATGGGGTAAGGTACCACGATGTTTGTTTCAGTGTCTCTTCACTAGGAACAGGGAGAACAAGTCCTGATGATGGAATACAAGCCGTTTCTCGCAAATTCGGTATTATCAGCAAACATCACCCTGTGCGAATTCCAAGAAACATTGTTACGTGAGTATTATTACTTCCGATAAATCTATTATTAATTTCAGGAATGCCAAATGTATTCATTCCTCTCAGAGATTAGATTTTTCTTTGCTACTCTCTAGACTTAGCGTCTGAGATTAATACAATACGACAAAAGTGATTTTCCCAAAATTAAATAATCTATAATGAGTTCTCAAATTACTTAAGTAGGTATGAGGAAAATGTACTGGAATACGATTCCTATCCCTTAGCGGTCTGGGTTCACTTGTTTTCCGTCTGTAATTTGCTTTTATTGATGACATTCGCTTCCCTCGTTTGATTTCTCGAAATTATTAATGACACTTTGAATCTCACAGATCTAAACTTAACGTTAAAATTAAATTAGTTTTTTTGCCTTTTATCTATGCTATAGATAGTGAAATAACCCCGATTTTAACGCGATATCGTTGGAAGAGAATGTATCTCGGTAGAATTCTCACTAATGATGTCCAATCATTTTACGGTAGCAGCTTCAAGCTAATTTACTTTATGTCAGTCCCTGTGTACCTTTGATTATCACTCTCATCTTAACTCACGATATGTTTTCTGAGTAAATACTCGTGCTTGCACTTCTAATTGGTGAATTCAACCTTATTATCTCCTGTCTTATCCCTCACTTCCTTATTTCTTATCCTGATAATCGTTTTACCAACACCATGATATTTGCTTTCCCGCCATGTCCAATAAACATTCTATTAGGAAATGTTACCAGAGGTTTGATGTCCGGATCGAAGACAAGTCAGTTTCTATTCCCACATTTTGATATGCTTTAAAGATATCGATTCCCACTGCTCAAGCAATATAAGTAGGCCTTGGGGGCACCCTTCGAGCACCAAGCGTCTCCCAGACTAATTCGTTAATTGAAACGTTAATTGCACGCATCTGTGTAACGCCCTTTCCTTTACGTCCTCAAGGCATACTACTCTTTATTCTATCTCTAAATTGTAATCTCTTCTTCCCACTTCCCCGATTACATGATATCCATATCTCTATCACGGGTTTCAACATCCCCAAACTTCTTTGTATTCGCTTTATCCTCTCGGAGAAAATTCTCATGCTTATCCACCATTTACAGCAATTCCTCGTCACCTTTTCTCTTCGTCCATCTCATCTTACTTATTCTTCTCCATACCCTTATCTCCAACGTTTAGGTCCATCATCTTCTCAAACTCCTACTTAACCTCAGCCTCATTAAGCTTTCCAAAATTTTCGCAATTCTTTTTTATTACAGTTTCATAAAAGGCTTCCCTGTTTTACTCATCTCTAATAAATAAAATTTTGCCGATTTTATCGTAGTTTCCTGTTTTTTATAATCCCCACATTTTTCCATATCGACGTCGAAACATCTACGCCTTAAAACTTACCAAGCACACACACAGGGTGTAGGAGACACAAGTATCTTTTGCCCAATCACCAAAGGCATGTAAGCATAATTCCTTAATCGGTGATTCCTAGCGGAAAAACGTGTACTGAAATGGAGATACCTCCAACTTGAGGTCACAAACTTTTTGGGTGGGTGGTTACTTCGACTTTTAATTGCATGTGAGAGGCCGGCTGTAGTTAGTCATTTTTTCGAAAATCTATTTTAATATTTACATCCTGGAAATAAATCCCACTCGCTGGCCCACAGTGAACGTCCCAATTTCAAACTATACTTCCCTAGCCCGGATGAACCGATGCGGGGTACACGACAACTATGAGTTGAATTTTAATTCTGGCGGGCGGACTCTTTGGATGAAATAAAAATTCCACACTTCTAGAAATTTTTCATCCGCACTGAAATTGAAAAAAAAGGGAAGTACCGCTAAGAAGTTATGAGCGCATCTCAACGAAATTGCATAAGGTATAGCATATAACATTACTCCAGAGGTATACATAGGAAAAGATAGAAATAACATTAGGGCAATTTAATATTCTCTCTCTAGCTGTACAGTGTATAACCGTAAGCGGTCAAACCAAATTCGATAAGGACACAAAACGAAGATTTTGGTCGGAAAAAAATATCAGAAAATATAACTAATATTCCTTTTCCTCACAGGAAAAACCCTCGTCCCGAATCAAGGCTGCCCCTTTCCCTCTTCCCCCCCTCTCACTATTCCATTCCGTGTTTAACCCTCACCTCCGCCCTTTCAACCAGTCCTTTTCCTTTCCGATAGATGTCCTCACTGTCACTTGTGTACTTCGTGTATAAATGTATGATGCATGCAAGATCAGTCACCTGACGATGTAACCAAGTAACGAAACCCGGGTCGTGCCCATAATTAAAAAACAGTGAACCTTACAAAGTTTTATTTCCTTACTTCCAATATCAGAAAACGTTCTAACAGCGTAGAAATAAAGAAAGACGGTAAAATTTAAGTCAGCGTTAATCGCTATCAACAATGAGTAAATGAGAAATCACGTTTTCGTGGAAAAGTAATTTCCAAGCAGATCACATCCTCTCGAATACCTTTTTAGACACTAGTTTCGCAAGGGCGAAAACGAATAACTATAGGTACCCATATATTTTTGCCTTCAACACGAAATTAATTATCAAATGTTCCATTATTTTCAAATCATGATAACATTACCTTTCACTGAATAAAACCGATGTAACTTTAAAGTCGTGGATAATAATGCAATTAATAGTCAGCACAATTAAATAACATCGTTTACGGAGTATCCATCGAAAAATATGGTTTAGGAAAAATGAAGCCTGGAAATAACCAAGAAGCCATTATGCTAAGCATTTGGCAAGCCATGACATCAATAACGATAGATTTGGGCATAGGAAACCTAAAAATTTGCTTAAAACATGAGCATCTAGCAGAGGAGAGGAACTGATAAGCCAAAGACCTTTCGCCAGCAAGATCAACGCTCGGGCTTCCGACGTATGCGATATAACAGCAGCATTTCCGGCGACATAGCTGTTTGAGTAATTTAGTACCTTTCACGATGATTGACTTTGTATAATTTGAAATATCCTTCACACGAAGCCATCCATTCCCGTGAAACCAGTTCTTCATTATGATCCAGTCATTAACACTTCTCAGAACCCAATCGAAGAATAGCGCCACCATTTCCGGACCCGTACCTCCACTGAATTCTGAGACTTGACGTCGAGACTACGGAGAGCTTCTATAACGATCATCGCGGAAATTAATCATTTCTTTTACAAGGAAGGGAATGATACTCTTAGCTGGAGATGAGAGATTGTTTAGAACAGACATCCGGAGAACATACATTTACGGCTATGTGATTGTATTGAAGGCATGCAAGTCATCACGTTTGAATTAAACAGAAAAAAGCAAGACAGAATTGTACACACCGGTGTCTAGTTTTCATTATATTTACCTATATTCAGAATAAATGATCGCTAATTACATGTGACTTCCTCGTAAAATATTCACAATTCGTCTTTTTCGACGGAAGTGTTTTAAAATATTTGCACGTATCGGATATTTTATTTCATCGCAGTCAAGGAAAATGATTTTTACAGGTAGAATATTCGCACCAAGACGTAGAAGGAAGACATTCACGGTAAAAGATTATCTGATCGCGGTGAATCGTACAAATACTTTCCAACGAAAATGTTTGAAGTAGGTAATGAAACAACATTTTAGAGTACCCCCCCAACTCACCCAGCGCTTCAGTCCAAAAGTTTATTCGGAAAGGTGACGGTAGAGCTCACGTATCCTAAGCTACAGGCGTGAGAATTCCGCACAATTTGGGTGGGTGCAAGTTTCTTTCCCCAGGCAACCTAACACAGCAAGTTTTTCTCAGGGGATATACAATCTACTATGCCCTCACGCTACCAAAACTTTTATTTCATTCAACTCGCATTGCATAATTTTCAATCAAATTCATTGAATGCAATATTAATTAACTTCAATTTCCAAGTTACTGTAATGCAATCATAATGTTTAATGCAACCATAATGAAGACTTACTCTCTGAAAGTTTTACTGACACAAATTCATAAAAACAGAGAAACTAGACGTTAACGATCCACGAAAACAGTAAAAACCTATTTTTCCAATCCCGAAATTTTAGAATCATCCTGACCCCTATAAAATATAATAAACTTGATACCAGATCTATGAACAACGGGAATAAGGTGATGATATAAATCGAGATATTGCGTTTGCAAAGAGAAGCTCGGTAAAAGAGTGATCATTACGGCGGATTACGAATAGTAAAGAAAGGTGTTCACAGGAGCATACTATTCCTGAGTGTCCCACAAAAATATGTAATTTAAAACCTCTATAAGCTCAAAATATAAATGATTCGAATTTTTCACACATACTTCGACGGTTTAAGAGATTTTTGCAGCCAAAAATCATCGCGAGACTTTCTACGAAGATAAACTAATCGTTACTTCTTAACTCCATGAAAGAGTGAATAGCCACTCAAACATACAATCCACCCTCTGAGCATGAACATACCCTCGTCATAATTCCGTTAAACTCGCATAACCAGGCTTAACATCGACAATCGAGCCGCGGAAGATGTCAATGATGTCAGCGATCGCCAGATATTACGGTTCAGCAACAATGTACCCAAGATGAAAGCAGTAAATGCGATCATTGGTGCCGCAGCAGAGATAGCTGGCGGAGCGAGGAAGTCGCCCCCCTATCGGCGGGAAAGATAAATGAAATCATCGCTTTTTCTCGGTAATGATCAATGGTAGGGGGGAAATGCTGGGAGAACTGAGGGGCTGTTTCCCCATCCGCGAAAATGTATTGGAGGGATCATCAGCTTTTTGGCACGCTCACCATCGCAGCCCTCTACAGGGAAATTTTATTTCGATAAAATAAGACAACATTATATGTTTCACTTGAAAATTTTCAGAAATAAAAAAATAAATAAACTTCATTTTTTCCCATCGTTTCCTCCACGTCGATAGTTACCCCTCCGATATCTTTCACTAGCTGCTTTCGCTCTGTATATTGCCTCGACATTCAGATTAGTCTAATTTTATGGCTAAAACCATTAAATTACAATGTTTTTTGAGATTTTTGGCCCTTATACACGCACGCTTTAATTGGCTTTCGCACGCATGAACGAGTGAAGGTTGAATTTACGCAACTAACTATCTAATTGTAAATAGAATTGTAAAGTTTAGTAAATTAGTTTAGTAGTAGTTTAGTTTTTCGTCCTTTCTTCCCTACTTATGCTTTTTTTCTCCAAAAGCTTACATTTATATGCTCCTCCAAGACAAATGGTATAAAAAACAATTCAATGCTAAGGTGGACGGGGAGGAAAAGGAAAGAATAAATGATGGACATGTTGGGCAAGAACGAGAATAGGCGATACAGAGGAGAGTGAGGGCATGGATGCAGGGAGTATTTAGTGAGGAGAGGATGCTAATAACCCTGTAAGAGGGAAGGAAGCTATGTTAGCGGGGGGAGGAAGAGAATATAGTTCACAGAAAACAAAGAAAATAGAAAGACGAAAACAGGTCGAGGTGATTCATAAATTACTCCACGGAAATCTACCTGAACCGGCAGAAAACAATAATACTCATATTAATAGCAAATAATATTACTAAACCTCCGTTTAAATTGACAATTTTTTTGTTATTTCGTTATTTTGTTTGTATATATAAGCTCCGTTAAGCTGGACCCAAAAAAATTTAATTTAAATTTCCATGTGGTATACTGTTGCCGGATACCTGACGTCGTACTGAAGTCGACCAATTCGCTTCACACAACTCAATTGTCGCATCTCTCTGTCTTAGCTTTCCCATTGTCGCCTATTTCCTCTCCATCTTCAAAGCAAAACGTCCTCTCTCAACGCATGAGTAACGGAAAGAGGAGGATGAAAAGACGCATTTCTCTCGGCTGCTCTATTAATGGGGATTCCCCGTTAGCGAAGAAGAGGAGGAGACCCGATGTGAGTGATAGGGGAGTCTGCTTTTGATTCGCGGGGAGGGAGGGGAGCGGAGGGGGTTGAGACGAGACCTACCACAAGGAGGGGAGGGAGCGAGTGACAAGAAGCCGGGGAAGACCTCATCTCGTGCCCATCCACTGTAGTGACAGCAAGACAAGGCGGCGCGAGACGAAGGGAGACGAACGGCTATTCGACAAAGTGCACACGTCAAGAACAGAGCCGCGAACTTCGGATGTTGCCAAAACATTGCGGAGAATTTTTAAAAATTAACTTGATACAGGCAAAAGCTAAAGGACTAGAGATGGTATTTGGAATTGCTGTGCTTGTTCCTTGAAATTATCTGGACACCATAATAAAAGCGAAAACATTATAGCCCTTCCCGAATAAAGTACGTATTTTTTAAAATTCGGTTAAAGAAGTACGCTTCAAGTGTTTCTTAATATGTTTTTAATGGTTTTTATGGTATTTTAACGTTCCACCAGACCCATGGCCTACTTGTAACAATTTAATAATAATAATTAATTATTATTAATACTTAATTCCATTAATAAAGAATAATTAATTCCATTCCAGTTACAATTTCACAATGGTTCATTAAATATTTGGCAAAATTAATTTTCTGAAATACTTCGATTAGATAAGTGACTATTTCAAGTCAAAAATTACAAAATATGCGTTAAATACTATTTTTTATAAGTTTGCAGTTACTTAAAGGAAAGATTTTAGTTTCGTCAGATGGTTTATATGGAAAATCAGCGTCATCTACATGTTATACTTCACTCCTACTCTTCTCACTAACAGTGGAAAGGCAACACTTGTAGGTATGCAACAAACACAGTGACAACTAGACAAGGCGGCGCGAAAAGGAAGGCAAAACCTGACTGCTTTTACACAAATAGCTCACTTCAAGAGCAAAGGCGTTAATTTCACATGCAGAAAAATCGCAGTTGAGTAATTAAAAAAATAACTGATCAAAGATAATGTTGATCTTGAAAAAAATAAACAATTACTCCACTCCATTCCATGCACTCCGTAACTTTTTAGGAAAGTAATAATTTACTTTCCTAAAAAATTACGAAGTGCACGCAATCAAACAAGCATTTTCTTTTACACCAAAAGTAAATTTTTCGGCGACCGATAGGTAAGACTTTCTGAATTTAGATCCTTTCCAGTCGTAGATTCGTCTTCACGCCTAAAAATGTACCCATATATATTTCATGGCATTGAGGAAGACGGACAGGTATATAAAAATATATATACACATAACGGAAAAATACACCTTGGTCATTGGAAAAGCTGCAGGCTTACATTCGGGTAAATTATCGTAAAAAAAAACAACAAAGCTATTGAAGTTCATCACGAAAGAAATAGGACCTAACAATCAAAAACAGACAACAATTAAAGAATGAGCCCAACTAGCATGACTATATATAAATCGAAGTTGTCCAGCGAGTATTGAATCAGAAATTAAATAAACCAGAAAGGTACTATCATGATATATAACCTCATCAGAGATTGAATACGCATAGAACAATACATTCAAATTATTCATGACTAATAAAAATTTAAAGCCAGAAACGCTGTGGAAAATGCGAATTTTTTCCCCAGCTAGAGGTCAAGAACACGGATTCGCAAGCGTAAAGCGATCAATAAGGAGAAAAAATATTGTTATACATCACGAAAGAGATGCAAGATAAGGGAGTACAAATATTTTTTTATCATTAAATCAATTCTCCACCACAAGGCGAGTCATTGAAAGCGAAGCCACACCAATAAAATAATAATGCAAGGCCTAAACAATCCATCACACAGCGTTGGAAGGGATATATTTAAATAAAAACCTGTCACGATAAACACTTCACCTTAGTCGCGAGGAAGATTTTTTCTCTCTTCAAACCGCAGGAATAAAAGATAATGGGGGCGGCAAAACTATGAATTTGCCATAAGAGAGAAAGGATATGAAGAACAATGAATAGAGATACGTGAAAATCGCACTTTCATTTTTATTGTATCGCACTTTCAATAACAGTTCATCGCATTTTGTAGCGCCTGTTTTTTATTTACATAATGAGGAACATGACAACGAAATTTAGTGAAACACAGTTATATGGAAAATACAGAATATTTTAAATAATTATGTTGTAGAACACTAATAATATAAGGAATAAGACATATAGTGGCGAAGGTGTAGCTTTCCCGCGCCCACTTGAAGTTCGCGGTCACGTTAAGTCCCAGCCAACTAGCAGCTGGCTAGTCGCTCACATGCGTTAAGCGGTGAGTGTCGGCGGAGCATTTAAACTGCGCTCGGCACCAAATGTACGAATTTTGCCGTCAAAAAGACAAATTTGCGTAAAAATATCGTAAAAGTCCAGTCATCGCATCTATGTCGCATTTATTTGCGCACATCGCATCTATTTCATATTTATCGCATTTGTGATTTTCACGCATCTCTAACAATGAACCATCGCATGAAAAAACACAGTTTCGTAAAGACATAATAAAATGAACAGGAAAGAAATCAACTTAAGTAAAAAAAATCACTGGTAGGTGGTCTGTAAATGTATTAATGACTCAACCAACGTAAATGGCAATTGGAGCAAAAGCACATGTTTTAGTACGTATGGAATCGTCCTTAGAAGAGAAAATTACCAAATGCTAGACAACGTTTTGCACTACTATATGTACCTGAGATTAAGAGGGACTTATTTCACAACTTTACCTCGGGCGTGTGAGTAAATCGGTCAAGAAAAAGTTCGGTAATTATAATATTTCGGTTTAAGTCAATGCATGTAACACCACATTCAGATCAGTATTCACTAGCCTGTAACACTAAGTTCCGAAGCGAGACCTTAGCTGGTCTTTTCATTACCCGAAGTTCCCACCAACAGAAACTTCACCGTTGTCACATCCTTCCAGTTCGACGCTACAATTAATCTGCCACGTACCTTCGCTCGAAAATTCTTCCCTTGTGCATTGCTCGAGGAATAAATATGCCCATGGGGCGAGTTGCGATTGAATTCATCAAGTTTCTCCTCGATCAGTCTCCAAGGAGTCACGTGGTGCACACAGACAATGGCCAAGGTTTCGGGATACTGGTGTGTTCCCACAGATCGACTTCACCGAACCCGCCAAAACCCGTCGAGTAGCTGAGTGAGAAGATTGCTTCGAACTTGTCGCACGCAAACCTTCAGGAGTAAAACCCAGCATACCACACTGCAAATTAATGCTCAGAAAAATAGAAAGACGCTCAAAGGCCGGCGTGCCATAAGCCAATTGGATTCCAAACTTGATAATCTACAACCCTAACTGTACAAAGCCGACGGGATTAAACTATGTCTCTTATCAGGGTTAACACACACAAAATCTACCAGAGTATCCCATAGTGAGCCAATCGAGAGGGGTCATTTTGGTCATCAACGGCAATGGTCATTTTCGTGAAATTATCCTAATAACGCATTTCTCACATGAAATAGCAACGCATCATTGTAATCCATAGCGATTTAAGCAACAAAATGCGATTTCCACGTTAGATGGTTTGGCAATTGCATTAAAGTAGCCACAAATGTTGTGTGCAAATCTTTGAAAAATGCAGGTTTCCATAAAAAAACACGGTTTCCAGTGACGGCAAAATCAAATGGACGCATTATCCCGTCTCGACCGATCGCATTACTCATCATGAACGCAACCTTTTTGAAATCTTCTTACCTTAACAATACCAGGGTAAGGTATGTAGGTCTTCACACTAGCTAATACTATCAAATGCACAACAAAATTGAAAAAAATGATGACTTCAAATTTTCAAATTCGATATAAGGTAAAAATTTGACAAGAGTCTACTTACAATTAGTACGTCGCGAATTTTTCAAGATAATGCCATACTTAGCGGTATGTCACGTGAAAAGACGAGCCGAGCGGTAGAGATGCATTCTCACAAAGAATTCCCCAGCTATGCGATTGAACTATTTTCTCAAGGCGCTTGAATTATTTTCTTAAGGCGGTTTGTGAAAAAGAAAGGACACAAAAGATGATGCGAACATTAAAAAAATCGTTTTGCTCACACCAACACGCTAAAAAAAACTGAAGAGATATACGTAGCTAGGACCGAGAAAAACCAATAAGCAATGGCGAGAGCGGTAGCTCGAAAAGGATTTCCGAGTAAAGCTGAAAGATGAAGAAGCTGGCATTATCGTCGTTCGGGAAAAGACGAAAGAAAGGAAGATGCCCAGTGTCGGTGAGGGAAAAAACCAAGAAACTACTACGGTCACGAGTGCGTGAACGAGAAGACGAGAAGCGGAATTGAAACCTTTGAAAAGTGAGAGGAAGAATGAGTAATGAAGGCAATGAGAATGGACGGGGGATGACGGGGGAATCAGGAGATCCGTTTCATTCAGCCACCCCCGTCAAGCCAATCGCCATCCCATACGCAAAAGCGAAATGCGCACTACTGCCGGCGCCAAAATGATGTGCCGCTGTACTTTGAAAATGTATGCCCTTGAGGATGAAATAAATTGACCATCTACTACCCAAGGACCACTGTCACTCCTCTGGCTACTAACAATAAGGATAATAATAATAATAATCACGAAATGCGTAAAATGAATTGCTGCTTTTGCCGGAGAGATTTCCGGGAGTTTCATTTCTATATTTTATCTGTGCTACTTCGTTAAATCGCCATTACTCCCCTTTGTACAGGATTACGATCGACGGTTCTTGCGTTCATGTAGGGCTATTTCATCTGGGCTCAAGTACATGCTAAAATAACGAATAGCACGTAATTTTAAAACAAATTTTATTCTTAATTCTGATTTATTTTTTTATTCTATGAAACTACAAAAATGTACACACGTCAGTGCAATAAATTACTTGGAGCGCCGCAAAAATAAAATTGTATCAACTTCATGAACTTAGTAACTCAACCTAGGGAAAACTTATACGTATACAGCATTCATCTGCCACAATAAGTTGAAAACGTTAATGTACATAAATGGCTTTGGCGTATTTTTAGAATGCACCATTCGTTGTTAATTAATAAAAATGCTTAAACATTATCTAGTCCTACAGTCCTAATAGAATGTGACGGATGAAAACACCTCCGGCTTGAAATGGGACGGTTGGAAAAGAAAGCGAAAGCAAACCGTCGATCACAATCCTGCGCAGGGGGACTAAATACACAAGCTGACCCAATAATACAAAGGGGAGAAATGGCGATCTAACATAGAAGCATAGATAAAATATAAAAATAAAACTCATATTGAATTGCCTGAAATCTTTCCGGCAAAAGCAGCAATTCATTTTACGCATTTCGTGACTATTACGATCCTTAGTAGCCTGAGCAGTGACTGCGGTCCTTGGGTTGTAAATGGTCAATTTATTTTATCCTGCTCTCGCGATCCTACCTTCCGTAGAAATACGGCATCCGAAAACCTTCTGGATATAATTTATAATAAAGCCTCCTTCCAGTAATACAACCTTCTAAAAAACTGGTATAAAGAATCGCTGCGAAGATGGTCGCCACGTAGGGCTAGCGGTTGACACATGTGCGAGCAAATGCAATGAATAAAGCCAGCATGCCTGAAAAAGCATCTGCCGAGGCGAAGAGAGAAAATCAGGCAGGCTGAGACTTACCCTCAACCTTTCATCCTTCACGCAGCAGGGGGAAAAAAATCAAAAGCCTTAAAAATTGGACGCGAAAAGAGGACACGCTGACGAATGGCAGTGAACTGACACGTGCCTGCATTTTCTCCGACCCTGAAGAGGCGCAAAGGATAACTATAGAATTTACATGCGCAAGGATTTGAATGCGCTGGACTGCGGAACCTATTGTCCAGAGCTTCTTTCATAAACAAGAAGCTCTTCGAAATCTCCTTTTAAAGTCTCTCTTAAGGCCGTTTTACACGGTGCACATACTTGCACAATCTGACGTGTGTGCGAAGGCGCAGTCAAAATTGCGTCGTGTAAAGCGGTGAATCACTAGAACACATGCGAGAATGCGTGGACGTGAGATGACAAAATAGCCCCTGTTCTAATTTCGTTCATGCATTCGCGCAATTCTACGCCATGTTAGAAATTAATGCAGCTCTAACCTGCGCAATTCCGTGCCCCGTTTAAAACGGCATTTACACCAAGAATTGTGGAATTTCTGTAGCAAAATAACCATAAAAACCATTCCCGAGTAAAGACAGCTCAAGGATGGAAGTTAAAAAACGATATTTACAATTAAATTGAAATATATATCCAGTTATGTAATCATACACAAACATCACCATAATAACCAATAGTAATTCACGAAATATTAAATATATAAAAACATAGGTGCGAATTTTGAACAAACAATAAATTTAAATAATAAAATAAGTTTAAAAATCTTACCAAACAATTACTTTGTGTGATGATGGAAAAAAAATATATATAGTTAGGGTGGCCGACCTTCATTCAATATCATAATAAAAAAGAAAGAAATTGGGCCGTTATAAATGCTGATTCGATTATATAACAGGAAGGAAATGAGAAATCAACCACTAAATTCTAAAATTTTCATCACACATTCACTTTGTTTTTTTGTAGAACTAAATATAGCATAGTTAGGTTAACCTACATAAATGCCTCATAATAGCTTCTGAGAGGATTGTTGTGTAAGAGTTTAAAGAAAAGTTTGGTGAAGAGTTTGATCTGGAGTGTAGCTCTCTACGGTGCGGAAACGTGGACACTGAGGAAAGAAGACGAGAGAAGATTGGAGGCATTCGAGATGTGGGTATGGAGAAGAATGGAGAGGGTGAAATGGACGGAGAGGAAAGGAACGACGAAGTGCTGGATATGGTTGGCGAGGAGAGGCAGCTTTTAGATGAGATACGGAGGAGAACTTCTCGAATACTCCATGAAAACCTACCTTAATCGGTAGAATACTAATAATAATAATACTAAAGACAGAAATATAATCATATATATTAAAACACAAGGGTCTTTTTCTGCCATTCCTTATATGCTCCGATAATACTGCACCTACAGTGACAAATGAGGTATCATTTTAAAAGTCGAATCACCGGCTTCTGACGAAAAATACAATCTTAATCTCAAATTTAAACATTTTCCCATTTCAAAGCACTGCAGGAACAAGTGACTTTGTACGCAGTCACGCGCACGGGTGCAAAGTTAAATACACCGAAGGATGAAGTTCGCCATGAAAAAAGATTTGACTTAGCCGGAATTCGAACCCGGATCCCGGGTAAGTCAAATATTTTTTCATGGCGAACTTCATCTGTTGTTGTATTTTATTTTCCTATTAATTTGACTTAAAAGTTTCGATTTTTCCAAGTCGATTACTCGCTCGAGATATATGGACTTGACACATTTATTTTCTTAACCTCAGAAAAAGATTAAAAAATCCGTTAAATCCATAAATAAACCTAATAAACGTAAAGTAAGCAGGCAAAAGCATAAAAAATAAAATCGAAGAAGCATGAAGAAAGTTAAACATTCTATAAAAGAGACATCGTGTGTAAGAAACTTAATAGATAATATGTATCGGGAATATATTAAAATATCGTTTTGAGTGTTCAAGAATAATTACCAATGGAAACTGACGACTAAAAATGAAACTAGTACGAAACGCAATTTTTTGGAGTTCGCACTTTACGTGAATTATATGTTTGTGGTAAAGAAACTTATTACCAAAAAGTCACAGACGACGCCATTGTTACTTCCAATATTGTATTTCAAGAATTTTTGTAAATAACGTGTTACTATCCACTGACGGACGTCATGGTTGTTCCTATTGGTACCAAACTCTCTTGCCTGCATTGCATTTATGTTTTTATATTTTTGCAAGAAAAAAAGTACATATAAAGAAAGTACTTTACGATACAACTTCTTCTCTACTCAAAACCCAATTACACCGTTTCCTGAACGTAGTTATTCCTTGATAGCGTGAAAGTGCGAAATTTTTGCACGGGTTACTTAGTGATCCAATAAAAGCGTTAATTCAATAACTATTACTGGAAGAAAACGTATGTGAATGGTCCCAGATCGTGATAATGTAAGCTCTCATAGGTGTCACGGTCCATTTCAGACGAGAAGAAACAGATGGATTCGACACACGGTTACGCATACAATGGATTCGTTAAAGGAACAAAAGATGTGAAAGCCGCACAGGCACGTCCAGGTTGAAATGCAAGGTTTGACAGAGGATTGAATGACGATTAATCAGGCTTCAGATGATGGGACTGGTAAAGTATAAGGCCCAATGCTTAAAAGTCAACGGTGCAAAATATTTTATATGCCACCGAAAACAGCTCCATAAGGCCTTTTACATCGGGGTTTTTAACAAGTTAACGCACACAAACAACCATGCCCTGGATAGGGGTAAGTTACCCAGGCGGGACTCGAACCCTCGACCTCCTGTTTGGCAGGCGAGAACTTTACCCCACCGCCACCGAGACCGTCAAGAATAAAGGATTTTCACGCTATCAAGGAATAAATATTTTAAAAATACTACAGGCAATATTAGTAACCCACAAACATCTACATACTATTGTTAATACGGCAATAATCCGTTATAGCTGAAAAAGAATACAAAATATGTACTTAATATTTCACGAAGCATCTATGAGTAAAAATGACAAATTAAAGAAGCCTCGCACACCTGACATTTAGGATAAACAGTTACACAAAAGCTTAATTCACACCACGGAACGAGATATTTTCTAAAATAAAAACAAAACGGTGGGAGCGATTAAATGCTTGGAAGGCTATACATACCATAGGTTTCTAACTGCATAGGAACTTACTCATAAAGGCATCTCTGGCAAAATAGATTAAACGTAATGTTCACATGGACGCTTCGTTTGTAGTGAATTCTGAGAAAACAAATTTCTCACCAGCAACACGGACTTCAAGAATTTCCATTTCCGCATTTTACTATGACTGGCTTCAAATGGCAGCCTTAGAACAGCAATAGCGGATATTTATCATGACCACAAAGTATTACATGTAAGTTTTATTATTCATAGTTAGCATAAAAAATAAATATTGATTCCTAGCCAACGTTTCTACATCTACGTCGTCATCCTTAAAGCGAGAAACTCATTTTTAAAAACTGGGAAAATATAAATTTAAAAAATCAATATTTCAAAATTTAAATGCTGATTCACATATTCAAACATTTATTTTGGATACTTAAACACTAATTGGCTGATGCTTGAATTCAAGTTTCTGCAATAAATTCCAGCCCTGAAAAAGTAAATGTAGCTGTCAAAACGTTGGCGAGGAATTAGTCGGATTTTTATAAAACAACTCTCAAGAAAAATATAAACTTAAGGCTAGCATTTAAGCATTGGCATGAAATAACAAAAAAAAACTTCTAACCAAGATTCAACTTCTCCAAGGCTTTATTCAGAAGGCATAGAAAAACATACTTCCAAAGGGACCAATACCCAGGAGATTTCCATAATGATTAACTATGACAACTGCAAGCTGCGTGTCAAGGCAACCACCACCACTACCACCAAGAGCTGAGAGCCTCCCAAAGGACTAAACCTTTCCAGGAAGACCACAAAGGACATTCCCTCAGAAAAAAACCTCCCCACTGACCCTTCCAATACAAAAGCAGGGGAAAACTAATCCCTGGAGCCCCTCACGCTCGACCCCGTCCACATCCTAGACCTCAACGGAGAGGTCAGTCGCACTGAAGAGTCATCCTTTTCTCTCCCGAAGGGTTCGACCGAACCGCTCCACGCAGGTTTAGACAAGCCCCGAGTTCGAAGAAGAGGCACATGTATGCCCTCGTCAAAGGCCTGGAAACCAAAAGACCACGCCTCCCTGTTGAGCGAAGAATGATGGGGTCGATGGGTGTGCTCCGAATGAAATACGTCCTTACGCAAATGGATTCTCTGGAATTGAGGTGCCTCAGTCACAAGAGGAGGATCGGGGAGAGACAAAGCTCGTCTATGGCTTGTTTCCACGAGGCAAGTTCTGCCGAAGACGCATTTTTGTGTACTTGTATTAGGCTACGAATGATCAAATAACGAAAAAGGACGCAGAAAATATTTTTATTAATTGACGAATCAAACTTTCTCCGTAAACGGATGAAATGTGTAGCTAACACGTTTATCATTGGCTTAGCCAGGGGGGGGATCAGGACCCCCCCCTCCCCCCGAAATATAAAACCTCAATTATTTTCCTTCGTAAAAGAAAACAAAATATTGAAAAAATCATGAATTTACAATACATTTCTTCAACAAATGAAGTTATTTCGTTTATTAAAAGTTTTAAAATGGGTTTAAAACCCTCTACTTGGTACCCTGTTTTTCAAAAATTTTACCCCTGTTTTCGGACCACCCCCCCCAATATTCCTGGCTACGCCACTGACGTTTATCAATCAAAAATTGACTTGAGGCTAATGAATTATGTACGGAATGAATACTTCGCTCGAGCACTATCGCAATCTGATCTCGTTACAACCACGACCAAAGTGACAAAAATACATCCTTTGAGTCAAATTAAGATTCAAAACGTGCAGAAGTGAAAACGGAAAATTTAAGGGCAACTGATTTTTCTGTTTTCAACATCGTCATGCACCAATTTGTTTCCAAACTCGAGGTCAGATAATTTTTCCGCCAGCAACATTAGTCAGAGGATGACAGGTAACCCCGCCAGAGATCCACATTACACAAAGAAGTATCATAACATACGGTTTTTTCCGATAAATAAGGACTTTAATGAAAATAAATGTTAGGATAGAATTCTTGGATGAAACGCGAAAATAATATGCGTCACCGTGCGTTTTTGCGTTTCCCATTTGGAGGCAGGCCCGTCGCGAGGGCGGGGCAACCAGGGCATTTTGCCCTGGGCGCAGCAAGTTGGGGGCGCACCGTGTTCGCCGACGAAAATTTTTTTTTTAATATCCTTGTATGTTTTACTTTCATAATCGATAAAATATCTTTATTACGAAAAAATGTTTTCAGTTATATTTTCAACTCTCCCGATTGCAGATATATCAATGTTATGGGGCGGAGGGGGGGGGGGGGCGCACGATCCCAGTTCGCCTCGGGCGCCAGATCAGCTAGCGACGGGCCTGTTTGGAGGTATTGGATATCCAATGCAATGGCGATTACTCCCAAAAAGATAACATTGTAATTATTATTATAGTATTCTACCGATTAAGGTAGGTTTTCATGGAGTATTCAAGAAGTGAGCTGGGAGCCTCCCTTTCCTTCCAGTACTACCTTCTTTAATTCACTGTAAGGCCTACTCCCTTTCAATCTATATAAAAATCCTATTCTCGTCCTTCCCCTCCCTCGTTTCCATAACATTCTACCCTCCAACACCATTTTCAACATCCCATCCTCGCTAAGTACTCCTCCCATCCATACATTCTGTCTCACCCGTATCTCATCTAAAATCTGCCTCTCCTCGCCAACCATATCCAGCACTTGGTCGTTCCTTTTCCACTCCCTCCATTTCACCTTCTCCATTCTTCTCCATACTCACATCTCGAATGCCTACTGTCTTCTCTCGTCTTTTTAGTGTCCAAACATTGTAATGGAGACCTAATTTCCTAGTAGAATATTCTTAAACTTTAAATGAATCTCCTTGTCGTAGTCAAATCCATACCAAGAATAAATACTTGAAATATGTCCCAGGCTAAACAGTTCGTTCATCTAACCGGTAAAATGAGCTCAACGGAAACAAGGCACGAGAAACCACGCCTCCATGAGCGAGAACTGATGGGTTCTCTTCTCTGGGCGGTCAAGGAAAAGAAGAGAAACACGTCCAAACCGAAATGGATTCTTCGGAATTGAGGTGGCTCAAGCCGTCGAGGAATAGTCGGAACAGAGGGAGCAAACTCACGTAAAGGTCAGGTTAAGGACGGAATACAAAATGGTAAGCACAAAGATTAGCGTCAGGGTACCATAGAGCAAACGATAGTCGATGCAATTTCAGACATACTAGAGAAATGAAACATGCCACGAAAAATCTCGCGCTCACCGCTTCAACCAGGATTGTTTGTACTGGTGATGGCAGATTTCACCGCTCACAAAGTCACGAGGGTAACAAGAAGTAGCAAATTCATAATAAAGGGGGGGGGAGCAATTGAAGCCAAGATTTATTAAGCCAAGTCCATTCGTTAAAGTTTTGAGACAAATCATTTTTTCTGTTCACATTCAAAGTTACTAAAGACGTAACGTCGACTTCTCCCAATAATAGTTTCGCTACGATATGTAATATCCATTCATAGAAAGATATGGCGGTATTTCTTTCAAAATAATTTAAAATACAACAGGACAACGACCAATACACTAGTATTTCATATTAATTAGCAACATTGTGTATTTTTTCACTGTTTACACTAAGGCTTGAGGTAGAAATATGGAAATAGGATCTCAATTGCCAATAGGAGGAGCCCTGAGATAAAATATAGTTTTACGAGTGATCGTTGGCGGCTTCCACACTTCCTTCGACCACATTTTTGACCAAGTTCTAAAAGTACTTTCTGGTGGCCCCTGAGGCTCTACACCGAGTATTCATTTGCATTGAGGCGAACACAGAGTATAATCGCTCGAAAGGTCGCGATGGAAACTATCAAGCTGGTTTTACACGGGGCACGAAATGGCACATCTTTAAGCCGTATCCTTTTTTCAATCTGGCGTACAATTATTTCACATTTTTATTAACGGCGCGGGTATAAGCACAAACTTTTGCGTGAACCGTTGCATACAGAAAACTGCATAGTGTAAAGCATCAAATTGTAATACAAACGGAATGCAAAATAAAACATGTTCTGATATTTTTCAGATAATCTCACGTCCATTCGTAAGTGAAAAATCATCCACCGTGTAAAACTGCCCAAATTAGAGCTGGAGCCATTTTGCCATCTTGCGTTACTACGCTTGCTAATATCTTCATGCAATTATCTTCAATTTTGAAATGGACTTTCGTACGCGCATTGGGTTAAGAAATCACACGTCTCGCTAAAAATGAACTTTACTCTGAGAAGTCTTCAAGAATGTGTTTCTTCGAAAAATACGCAACATTTTCTCAGTGCAGGCTGCCAGAACGTCTGTCACACGCAGCTCGGCGGGGAAGACGTCGTCAATCGCGGGAGAAAATGGGTCACGTCCCACAGGTCAGCAGAGCGCGCTCTTAACGACCGGTGATCTTTTTAAATGCGCTACAATTGGCTCCCGATTAGCGCGCAATCGCAATGGCACGGCCGGGCTGCTCACTCCCTGGAAATCGCCAGCGTTCCGCGTATTACTCCTGGGCTCCAAGTGGGCGTGCAATTGCACTGTTATCGCATCAATCTTCGGTGACATTTTCCTCTCCACTTGACGTTCCTTGGACGGAGGTTGAGAAGATTATGATGAGATTCTAATTGATGTCTGACATGGGCGCTTATCATTAGTATTCTCCATCACCATTACATCAACATTCCTGACATTTCCCTTTTCCAAGGGTACCAATTTAGTCACATAGCGTTCCATTATTAGGATTCTCCCATAGAGTGAACGGTAGTCAATAGTCAGCTCATTAATTACAATAATAAATCGTAGTAAAATAAAGAATTGAATAATAATAATAATAATAAGAGAAAATGTTTTGGCTATTATTTGTCACAGATCTATGAGTGGATGCTCAAATCAGTAGAATGTAAGAAAGAAGGATGCAAGGCGACGTGTGAAAGGTAGGAAATTGGTAATGAAATGGAGACATTACTGTGCATTTAAGAGGGAAATCCAAGGTGAGATGAGAGACACGCCGGAGTATTAGCATTATGACTCATGAATAAATGGTTGAACACCTGAATTAAATGGGAGAACGTGGTGATAACATGTCTCAATCGGCTGAATTTACCCTTTCATGCGGGAAAATACCTATAAAAATAAATAATAAAAAGAACCTCAATATCCTCCGATATTGAACCGTAATTTTTACATCTTCTGGTACCCCAAAACTAAGTTAAAAAATCCCACAAGGAGAAAATAAACGTTATTAACCCCGGGATACATGAAGAATGCTTGTCGCCATATACCCTATAGTGACGGGAGTTCTTGTTACATAGTATGGAGTGCACTTAAAGCCGTTATGTTCTGAACGATCTTCTCCTATATTTTTTATTTATCCTTGCCATTAGTAACACACGCCATTTATATGAAATAAAAGGCACTATCGAATGTCTAGTGAATGTCAAGATGAATCCACTGGAAAATCTATCTAATCACACACTTACTGAGAAATGATGCAAGATGATTAATCCGGAGCTCGGTATTCAAGGAAATCCGAAGATTCCAGATGCATCACACTTTTCAGAACTCTTTCGAGCTCTAAACTGATTATAGTATCTTTAAGAAAATCGCGAAACGTGATTATAAGACTGGTACTATGACAGCCATTTTCATTAAGGAAATAAGTCTCATTTTCATATATTTTCTTTGCATCCTGCATATATCTTGGTTTCAAAAGTCGTATTATACTAGTAACTTGGCTGGAATTCTTTTGTTGTGACTGTTTTTTTTTCAAAAATAATATATTCAATCAATTACAACATGTAAAACTAACAATGTCTAATGTATGTCGATTTAGATAAGCTAGACAGAAAATATGCAGTAACTGTTATGTAATAGTGAGGGCTTCACGTCGATAGTATCGTACTCATCACTCAAATAATTAATCCCAAATTATTTTGCATATTTTGTGTGGTTGGAGTCTCATTTTTAAGGAAATAAGACAACACAGCCAACAAACCGCAAGAGAACCAAAAGAAACAGGTCGGAATAATGATTCGCAATAAGATGCTAACATTAAAACTAACTTTCCTTGGAAGAAATCTTAGGAGTATAAACTTATGAACCACCAGGCTACAAATGTCTTTCGTTATCGCACAGGTAACGAATTGCACATCCGATTTTCCAGAAGTTTCCCTCTTAAAATTCATCAAATTCTAAGATGACCAAGTACGGGGAAGGAGGTCACTTGAAATGGAATCACGGTTGACATTAGTGCCTACCTAAAACACGAAGGAACACGAAATTTTGTCACGTAGTCACGAAGAATCGCCAACAACTCTAGCCCGAAGTGTTCCTGAAGAACGCAAACAACATAGCGGTAGTTTCGCACCTTGGTAGCCATCGGAGGATGAAAGCGCGCGAACCTCGCGCCTGTGGAATCATCCCTCAAGAATGCGGGGTGAAACCAATGCGGAGAAAGGATGATATTAATTTTCCTGCAGGAAATATGAGGGAGAGGAAAGTTGCGGTTTCAACTATATTCGCACACTTTCAATGTGCCTCTAAATCGTAGTAAGTACACGCAGTAGGGAAAAGCGGCAAAAACTTCTTAAAAGCAATAAAAATATTTTGCCAACGATATTCGCAAATAACAGGAAGCATTCTGAATGAGCGGGAGAATAAAAATCGCTATCCATGCGTCAAAAAAAGTTATTTCTTTACTAAAGGGCGGCTATCGGGTGGTTATAATAAATCCAAAATGCCTTATTTCTCAAATGGAACCACCTTCGTCACCTCTTGAAATGGATATATTACATGCTCTCCTAGACTTATCCGAACAACCTCAAGTGGATTTCAATCGTAATCCCATGCACTACGAAAGATATTAGTAGATTATTCACAGCCAAAGTTAAGCGTGCTTTCCAGTCCTGGCAGTCGGTAGTTAATCATCCTCTTACTAGTAATAGACAAAAAAGACTTGGCCTCAGACATGTTCCCTCGAAAAGATCACGTGAATTCCACAAATGAAAGAGTCCGTTGGTTTCCTTCCAAAAAAAAAAAAAAATAACCTTAGCTTAGAAAACCGACGCACCCTGGGGTAATAAAATCCTTTAGAAAATAACTAGAGCCCTGGGAGGAGGTAACAAGGTAACAAAGTTTCTATTAATTCCGGAACAAATTTATGTAAATTAACTGATTATGAGAATACTGTCCGCGTGAATACACCACCTGGGAGTTATAACAACTTTAAACCTATTGTGGCCGCGATTCGAATACGCCGTAAGCATATGGCATCTGGCGTGGAAGGATTTAATGAGTGAATCGGATAAGATGAATAGGAAATTTACGCCATTCGTCAAAAATAGCTACGAGCGAACATAGAAATTTAGAGGCTATGTACTAGACCCAGATTAATTGAGCAATTGCGAAATGGTGTCTTTTAGAGCCACACGGAGAGCACCACAACATTTTCAGGTCAAGCAGAAAACATAAATTAACACGCGCGATGAAACAAGAAGCCCATGGCATTACTAAGGCCGCTCACGAAGGCAAAAACGAATGAACATTATCTCTCTAGGTAAAGGTGCAGGCTTCAAGGATTCAAGCAATGCGGTTGTAACGCCGCGGCCACAATAACGTAAAAGGAAAGCAGTTTTACGGATTGGGCCACGAGTGGTCATTCATAAAAGGCATGATAACGACATCGGGAATTTCCTTCATTTCAGAGGTCATAATGATAACGCGAAGCGATATCGACTACAGGAAAGTGGACATATTAGTGATGATAAGCGCAAATTGCTTTCGACAGACAGGCATCCAAGTAAGTCAACAACAGCCGTAACCAAAAAAAGCTCTTCAGATCCGTACTCTGAATATTTCCTAAAAGAACATTTCCTCATTCATGATATCGCTTCATAAGATGAGGGAATAGTGATGGCGCCCAGCGTTGCTCTAAGGTACGCATTCTATGTACGGGTGACCTACCACTCTCAGTACTACACCCTGAACCCTCGTGATGGAACACGGCCGTCGTTATAGAGGAAACAGGACTTTTCTGAACAAGGATATTCCCCACAAACTGCCATTTAAAAATGCAAGGGAGGAAATGATTGAGAACCCTAAGAAAAAAGATAACTTTAGAAGATGGATATACCTTAAAGCTCAACAATAATAAAATTACTTCTCAGGGAAACATTGGGAGCACACCTATAAACGGCATTTGATGGGTGCTTACGATCTGGTACCATACATGCCGTATCCCAGTGAGTTTTGCCCTCCCATCCCATGACGTATTGGAGTAAACGGCGGAGATTTATTGAGAATAAACGGGAACTTCAGTTCAGAACAAGTTAAGAACAGCGTCCGTCAGACAGGAAGCTGTGGTCCCCTCCACTCTCATCTTCAGGTGCCGGACCAACGCTTATACGATTCCTAATCCGTCATTAATGACCTTGTGATCATTGAAATCGAATGAGAGCATACAGGATAATTCATATTTGCCAAAAAATTTACAAGCTAATTTTTTGCCAGGCATGTAATTGGCGTTCTGCCAATTATCTGCATGACCCATGCTCACCAACTTCAACGTAATAGATAAAAATAAAATATGAATTGACAGCCAAAAATACATTTTAGAGATTTCCCTCAAATCATTGGCATGAATAAAACAAATGGAACTTCGCGATTTTGCCGCAAGCATTGAAAAAGGACAACACATCTAAACCATAAAAGATTTAGTGCATATTCCTGCCATTTTGAGCCTCGCCATGCTAAAAATACAGCCTTGCATCATCCAAACTTCGAAACATCTCAATCACAAGGTGAACGGTGTAGTAAACCGATATTTTGTCCCAAAAGGAGGGCTTATAACGGTTAATAGAACACGCTCGGCGTTGAGCTAAGCCAAAAACCATTTCTACGTTTGAAGCAGGAGAATACGGACGCTCGGTCTCCATCTGGCAGCATAGGAGTAGACAAGAATGAAATAGATAAGATAAGGCTTCTCAACCGAGGGACACCTGCACCGACATTTGATTAAACGCGGGTACAAAAAGGAGCTTACTAAGTGGAACGCACGCATCACCCCACAGATAAAACGCAATCAATCCTGTAGAACGACTAAGCCTAGATTTGATTAGGATAGTAGAGAGATACGAATACTTAAGCAGAATTAATAACAGGGCAAATTCAGAGAAAACCCGGTCAAGGTGAATGATTTTTTTCTCTGTGGACTCTTAGCACACTAAATTGGTCTTTACGTTATAAGATCGAGTGAAAAATGATAATGATCATTAAAGTATTCCACCAATATGTTAGATTTTCATGGAGTATATCAACTGCATCTACATACTACCCTACAAGCCGCCTAAAAAGGCGTGTGGCAGGGGGTCCTAGGACACCAGCCGTATACATATAAAAAGCAAATGCTCAAACGAAATTACGTCTAGCACTTATGGATGTAGTCCTTTAAGGCTCGGAGGGAAAACGAATTCCCATATCTATCCGTCCGGCATAATATCTCTCTTAATTTATCGCTTCTGTCGGACATGGAAATATGGTGTGGTTCTACGATGATGTTCCCCGTGTCGCTCCTAAATATATCTATTCTCAATTTAGGAGGCAGTCTGGAAGCCACCCTTTCCTTCAAACCCTTCCATTTAAATTCACTGTAAGGCGTACTCCCTTTCATTCTACCTAAAAATCCTATTTTTTCCATCCTCTCCCTCGTTTACCCAATATTCTGCCCTCTAATACTGTTTTCAAAATCCCATACTCGCTCAGTACTCCCTCCATACTCGCTTCACGTCCTTTGCCTCCTCCTGTATCTTCTCTAGCAGTGACGAATAGGAGTCCTAAATATGATACTAAGAAGTCTGTATGTGCTGAGCGACTAAGATCATAGGAGGAAACCCAGATTGGACAAATATACAGAGAGTAGGATCTTGTTCAGGGGCGGTCCGGCCAAGTAGGCTAGTCAGCGATCGCCTAGGGCCCCGAGCTTAGGGGGCCCCCACAACGCCGGCGTCTATCTTGAAGCGTATAAGACCGGTGTAATAAAAAGACTGAAGAGTACTTGGACTAAAGTTTATTTTGCCGTTATAAAATTCTATGATTTCATAGGAAGCTTTATTCACAATATACTCTGCGTAATAATATTTTAAAAAATAAAATAAAGGTGTAAGAAGATAAAAGAGAATCTGATGCTTTTGAAAGAGCTACTCGCTAAGGTTATTTTGGAGGTTTTTTACATTCCAGCGAAGTTTTAAGTTTTAGTTAAGTTTACTAAATAACAGATCATAGAACCATAATACATTATTAAATTTCATTGGCTGTAAAATTCTCACTTTTCATAACATTTTTCTTAAGACATTACTACTGTTTATTAACTTTTATCTGGAATTCAAGTGCCAGAATAGCGTCAAAATCCATTTCCGAGGATGCGATTTCGTAAATATTATCCGGGGGAGGGCCCCCGAATTCCCCGAGATAAGGGGAACCCTGGGGGGCCCCGTCATGAGCCCCAGCCGAGAGCACCCAATCACCCCAGACAGGCCCTGATCTTATTTGACATATTTCTTGGAGGTGAAGTGGAAAAAAGAAAAGTAAGAACGGCGGCAATGGCGGATTTAGGTCGCAGGGGTCATGTCCTTTCCCCGAATTTCATCAAAAACATTCAATTTTTATAAATCTTTCATCCTTAAATGCCCAAAGTATTCTATCTCATCTGTTGTGAAGAATAAAAATGAATTTCTAGGCTCCACGATGCGTAAAAAATGGGCTTTTGTTTTACATGGGGGAACGCCCCTCTCTCCAGGGCGTTATTCAATACTCCCCGTATCCATGCCATGACATCCCCCCAGATATTTGATGCTGAATTCAGCCCTGGGTCCAGACCGAACTAAATCGGTCAGCTAATGGAAAACCTCGGCTATCCATCGTACATTGGATTTGGAGACTGTTCTAGGGTCGCAGTAAACGGAAATACGGCACCAAATTGCAGAATGAGCTAGTAATATTAGAGTGAATTCACCTCAGCCAGAAGGGAATTGGCGGCGGGTGGGAGAAGAGGGAAGTATTGGCTTGAGCTCTCACACTTGATAAAAAAAGAAGTTGAAGGCACGTTTGAGTTTCAACATAGTAGTGGAAGTTGCGGACCAGATGTAAGATCAATACAAGAGGATGGGTTGATTACGTCAAATGAAAGCATCAAATGAGTGTCACGCTTCACGGTGCGGAAATGTGAACACTTAGGAAGGAAAAGGAGATAAAAATACGATGGCGTTCAATATGTTGGCGAGTGTGGAGGAGAATGAAAAAACTGAAGTGGAAGGAGAGAAAAACTTACTCGAAAGGACCGGACATGGTGGGCGAGGAGAAGGTACTTCTCCGAGGAGATATGAAGAAAACAGAAGACTCGAATGACGGGAGTGCTGATCGGGATGTAAAAACAGTGTTGGAAGGAAAATGACAGGCAAATAATAATAATAAATCGACTTTATTGGTTGAAACTGGGAATAGAAAGTCCCATCTTCCATCTAAGGAGGGAGAGGAAAGCAGACAATAGGATTTCAAAATAGAAGTAAAGGGAAGAGACAAAACTGCGAACTGAAAAGAGGAGTCCGATTCAGGAGGGGATTCGGATTGGGGTACTTCTCAAAATGCTCAAATGTAAACCTTCATTTTTTAATTTTTATATTTCCCACTTCCCCGCAAACAGCACATGCGGCCTTTATTACGGGTTTTCAACATTAACAAAGCACAACAAAAACGTCCTTGCTCTGGTCACCTACCCAGTCGGGATTCGAACCCACGACCTACGGATTGGCAGGCGAGGACTTTACCCCACCGTCACCGAGGCCGCCGAACCCGTAAACCTGAAAATCTTAACCGGCAGACTGCTTAAATTACAATAGAAAAGAAGGTGATATTAAGGAAGCATGGTTTGAAATGCCCTTAAGCCGTTGTAGCATTCCACCAACTACCATTGCCCTGTTCACGATTGTTCGCAGATGGTCTGCGTGTACTCAAGTTATCAGCCGCATATTAATGTTTTCGAATAATTATTTATTTAAACTCACTGAATCGACCCGGAGACTGGTTTGGATTGAAGAGAGTCAATTTCATTACAGACTAAACCACAGGATTGTGATTTAACGCACTAAGTGAAGTTCATTTCCCAATGCCACATCGCACTTTGTGTTCGCAGATGTCGCAAGGCTTCGCTTCCGATTTGAACTCGGGGCACCTCAATCAGCAGTCAAGTGCTCTGTCCACTAACTTATTCCAGGGGCGCATTAGGGTTTGAAGTCGTGGGGAGGAGGGCGATTCATTACTTTCCACGGCGCCTTGGTGGTATGCAATATCTCTCAACGATAATGCGTTGGATATGCGTCAATACATTTAAAATTGGAAGGGATAGCACTGAAAATTTATGGATTCGATAGAAACACTTCATTACTCATGTAAGTTTCTGTGCGCAGGCACAAATTTAGCTCTGAAATTAGGATCGCTCTACCTATCAGCGACGCGAGTGGCGACTTTCGTCAACTCATGTAAGTCGCGGTGGGTGAAAACACACCTGTGGATCACTGGAGCATATTCTATAGTAATATCCGTGGTAGGGCCTTACATGACTGGAGAAGCACACGGAGAAATGAATAGAAAAGCAGCTTTTAGATGTTATTTTAAAGTACCGAAGTGAATAATATATTTTTGTTTTTTTTCCCGGCGGAGAAATACAGTATAGTTTTCACGGGCTTCGCACCGGGTCAGGTCCTCCATATCTCCCTTCAACGTTTCGATGGATTCGATTTCGTTGAATTCGACGAATTTCGACAATTCAGGAATCCCTGATGACGATGGACGAGATGTTCATCGACACATTGGAAGGAGATATGGATGACCTGACCCGGTGCGAAACCCGAGAGAACTTTACTGCACTGTAGTGAATACATTGATAAATCAGGGATAAAGAATGATAGCTCCTATGATGAAATATAAAAGCGAACTTAATCTGCCACTGGCTACCATGGTCCCTAATTCTCCGATTACACATTCGAGTAATTCAGTACGAAATTCTCTTTCAGGCCTCAATTGGTGGAAGTTAGACATAATATTTAAATAAATAAGAGATCGTAAGACTTGTACCAGATGATGGCTCAGTGAGCCGAAACGCGTTGTACGCAGTAAAACATTTTGCGGAAAAGCGCTGCGATCATTTACTTATTTAAACAGTACGAAGTGATGATACCCCCTTAGTATGAGGGTTAGAACGGACAGAGAGAGAACGCGGCGGCGCTTCACACAAAACATCAAGCAGATGAAGAGACCGAAGTGAAAATCGATAGCGGTAAAGGAGACGGGGGAGAGGCAGAAGAAGCCGGCCAATGACAGCACGGAATTTTCGATTCTTGGAAGTTTTACGAACCCTCCCGTCCCCAAACACCTCTTTTCCCCCGTCCGAAAAATATCCGTACGAAAATAAAGGGAAGAGGTTTCCATACCAGAAGCAGGGAGAAAGGAAACCACCAGAATATTACACACCATAGATACAGCTTAAAGCCAGCACACTGTTAAAATCAAAGGAATACACTATCGTAATCAGTGTTCAAAGCCTGGATTACAAGGTAACATACTTTCGTACGACTAATCGCTAAGTTAAAATAAGGTAGAACTACTTTTTTTTGCAAAATTCTGTCACCTGAGTCGGAAGACCATCTCCGCGACAGCTAATTAAATTTTAAAATGAAGTATTCAGAAAAATTTCAACCGATTCCGGCGTGATATAGTGGAAGTTCTACCTATTCAAATGAATTCGGCTCACATAGCCATCATCTGCTACAAGAAATCCATTGCGTGGAAAACTGCAACCACCTTTCATATCAATATAAAGTGCGCAGATGAAGTCCCCTTTATTTCTTCGTTTCCTGATAGTACGCAAACTTATTGATGCGAATAATCATTCCATAATTAGCTTTTTCAGGCGTGACTTTATGGAATATTTCATTTAAAATAACAAAAAGTAAAGAAAAATTAAAAATGAAATTATTATTAATTAAAATTTCAATTTTTCTTTACTTTTCATTATTCCATTTGGCGTTCAAGAACGGATTTTCAAGCATTTCTATGATTTCCGGACGGGTAGTCCCGCACTTACGGTCTCAAAGCCAGCGAAACGGATAGAGATAACATTATTTCCTACCCATGTGTCTCATCTAAAGCGTTTCTCAATAGTTGGATAAATTTGCATGATAATACGCTAAACACTATTTCAGTTCTGGACGAAAGTGTAGAACCGAGTCATTTCCCGTTCCGTGTACAAATCGGAAGCGATGTTCTCATGCATGCAAAAATACCAAGAACATTGTTCTGTATGATTTCGAGGCATGACGCTGCAGAAGAAAATTTCCAGGATGGAAGAATTCGAAATGTGATGCTACAGCGGAATGAGGAAGGTCATATAGATCTCTTATGGTGGTAATGAGAGAGTGTTGAGGTAAGAGGGAGAAAAATGAAGACTTCAAGAGAGTAATGAAATAATCATTCGCCTTGACCGGGATACGAACCCAGATCCGCCGATTTCCGGTCGAGTGCTTTAGCCAGTTAAGCTACCGAGGCGTCATTCTTCCCTGTGGATATTTTTTCGGACTCGACCGGAAATCGGGGGATCCGGGTTCGAATCCCGGTCAAGGCGAATGATTTTTTCTCTGTGGATCTTTCGCACGATTGTGCATTGCGGGTGACTCCCGTAAAAGTTATCACCGCGGCTAGTCCCGGTATACTTTAAAACTAGTAATGAAATACTTTCCTTCCCTATTTTATTTCGTTCTCCGAATGTCCTTCTTCCCTGTTCCCAAAATACTCACTAAATACTAGAAGCGTGGCCCAAGTGGACTAGATAGGGATGGAAATAGAAAGTAAACATAAGTCAAAACCAGTAAAATTTCTATAGTTTCGTTCCCAAGAGACGCGAAACGAAATGGATTTAAACTAGGGATGGGTCGAATAGTAGATTTCTCGAATTCGAATATCGAATTCGAATATCAAATCATTGCTCGAATATTCGAATACCTCGAATTTCGAATACCTCGAATACTAAACGATGAATGTGAAAATGTTTGACTAGGTCGCCTATGCAGCAGGAAACCCGAGATTTTGGCGAGTAATTGTGATTGCCTTTAAAGGATTCAAACAGGAATTTAGCTGATTAATGGAATATTTTAATTTTATGTAAACAATAGGGTAGTTTCCTTCATTAAAGAAAACGAAAGGCATTGATTGTGATTCGTTAACCACCATTGGTGTATTCATAATATACATATTATTTGGTTCTAGAAATACCGGTTTAGATTAATGGCGATGGTCAATTTTTTCCTCATTTGAAAAAGGCCAGATTGGCGCCCATGCGATGCCACTCCTCGTGACATCACAGGGACCTTGTTTATACACGAGAGGATAGCAGTTTTACATCGTCTGAGGTTACCAATGCATGCGTGAGGCACAGAGCTCAGGGAAACATGTCTTAATAATCACTTATTAAAACTGACTAAGTTCGGAAAGTTTTCTTCGTTTGATAAGGTATTAATAATCCTTATTTAAGCCAAGGGCTACCTGCTAGCATGGTACTCGGCTACCTGCTAGCATCCTGCGTCGTATTAGCGCTCAGAGCCTCACCCCTAGGTCACCTCACTCGCGGCAGCGGGAAGCAGAACGACGTCACGCGGAGTTTTTCCCGGCAATCATACTTACTCGCGCGCTTGAAAATTTTCACTTTTAATTTAATCGCGAAAAATAGATATCGTCTTATAAAAATCTAAAAGCGTTAAATACGTACTCCAGGAGTACATATTAATATTTCGATTTAGGCAATAAAAAAATAATAGAAAAGCGCCCTATTTGAGCATTACGCCAAAATGCTAAGCCTCCGTCGTATTTCTTCGTCTGTCCGGCATTTATTTTCTTGCTTAAAATGCTTAAATAAAGTCAGAAATACGTCGTGTTTGGTCTTTTTCTTTTTTAAATTACGCGCACATTACCAATATTTCAATCCAATGAAGGTGTAATAATAATTGCCGAAAGTCATTGTTAGACACCTTTCGGGCTAGTAGATGACTCATGCAGCAGTTGACCTCCGGAAAGGGGGAAATTCGAAGCAGGTAGGTAGAAAAAGGTCAGTGGGTGAGAAAAGGGGGTGGGCGCGAGACCAATTTTATTTTTCTCGCGTAACTTGATATTATTTTCGAAGCTAAGGTCTTCGTAATACTATCCCTGCGCGAGCCGGGACCTTTTGTTTGATTTCGGAGAAGAGGAAATCGTCGGAGGGGGTGGGGCGAACGCTGAATGGAGGGGGATAGCGGATCGTGGGAAATGCGCCAATGTCACTATCTCACGGCACTGAGTTTCTCCCTATGGTGGTTTCATCTCCTGGGGAAGATTCAAAAGTGCCTGTAGTTATTAGCCACAAAGTGCACATGGTAAACACCTCGTCTTTTTTTTTATCAAAAGATGGATGCGGGAAAATGGTCAGTGGGGCAGAAAGAGTGAAGGGTGAAACGCGATTCTATTATTTTCCGGTAACTTGATATTTGTTCGAAGCTAAGGTCTTCGTAATACGATTCCTCCACGAGCTGGGACTTTTTTTTATTTTGGAGAAGCGGAAATCGTGAGAGTGGCTGAGGCGAATGCTGAATGGAGGGGGATAGCGGATCGTGGGAAATACGACAATGTTGCTATCCCACGGCACTGAGGTTCTCCTGATGGGGGACACCTGGGATTTTCGGATTTTTTTTACCCGATCAATTTCGGTTCCCCGCGTCGAAATCTTTTCGCCGCTCTAACCCGCAAATTTGATGTAGTTCGTCAACTTGCATAAAACGGCGCTGCATGGACTAAAAGAATAGAGTTCTCTCCATTTTTCCGAGTCAGCTACGAACGACGTGCGAGCGACAGTGTATGACGCGAAATTCAAAGTATTCGAGGTATTCGAGACGGCACCTTTGGCATAACTATTCGAGATCTCGAATATCGAATACTTTCTAGTATTCGAGGTATTCGAGTATTCGCGGATACTATTCGCACATCTCTAATTTAAACCCTGGTAGCTAAACTCAGGGTCGAAACGAAATCGGAGTCAAAACTACTTTGGGTCGAAACTAAACTAAACCTCTGGGACGAAACGAAACGCAAATGATGTTTCGCAACGGAGGGACCACGTGCTTCACCGTCCAACAGTTAAGTTTCGACACACATACCGAGCACGAAGTATGGTTGAATGAAGAAGAGGTTCGGTCTTCCGCCATTAAATGCATGGAGCACTCATATTTCGACCACAAACAGGACAGCGGTGAACGCAAACTGGCCATTCACTTTTCAAGCTCAATTTTTTAACCTCTATACACGTATGTCAAACGTAATGGGTCGAAACTATTCTCTCGTCCCCCTCCACTCAACTTCTGGGATCGAAATTTAACTATGAGCAGCGGAGTTTCGATTAATTTAGTTTCGTTTCCGGGAGTAAAGTTTCGTCCCGGTTCGAAACTAAACTCCATGGTGATTTTAATTTCGTGCAGGAAAGAAACTAAACCTAGGCCTCGTATTTTCAATTCCCTCTGAATCGAAACGAAACATTTCAGTTTCGTTTCACTTGCCATCCTTGGTCATAGGAGATTTGTTATTGTTGCTACTATTGTTGCAGTTGCGGATACAAATCAGAGACGCGCCCCACCCCCCCCCCCCGCCCATTGAAGGGCCGCCCGTATTACCGAACCGAGCAGAATCACAATCGTACTTTTTTATATCATAAAATGGCATTGTTGTGTACACATGTATAATCCGTTTAAATGAAATTTTCTTAAACATTGCATGTGACTTGATTAATTTTTTATTAAGATAAAAGTAAAGGTAGCTCAAGATATCTTTTTGGTTATTTTCTGTATCCGCCACTGGTCATCATCGACACTACAATAGAAATGATAAACTAGGCTCTCTCTCCAAATAAATGGAATAGATATCTAAAAACAAATAGAGGAGCAATAAAATTACAGGGAGACGATTCAATCATACTACAATCTGGAAAGTGTCAGCGTGTCGGAACCCGGACGTTTTCAGTAAGGGAATCGAGGGGAAACGTTGGGCATCTGGAGGGTGAGAGAAAGGGGAGTGCCTGCCCACATCCGATCCCATGTCCACGCAGAAAAGAGCGAGTCCCAAGGGCGAGAGATGAAGAGAGAAAGTTAAGGCATTAGTCACCACGATAAACACGGACGATTGGATCACACGCTTAAGAGGAGCACAGATTCGCCTTTAATCCCCAGTGATGGCATGCTGACCTCCCTCGTACCATGAATATGAAAATAGACTACCTACAGCTTCACCACCAGAAAATTTCCTACACAATTAGGCATCCTGTATTAAAATTTGTAGTCGGCAAAGCCTACGGTTCGCGTGAGGTGGTTGTGAGTATATCAATTTACAACAGTCGTCTGGTCAGCAATAAAAATAACTAGCGAGGTATGGTGTATATTAAGTTAATAAAAAATGTATCGGAGATAAAATTATGAAAACGCTTCAGTGAGCGAAGTATTACATGTAATATTACAGTGTGTACGGGCTTGATGTCAGCTGAAACCCGAGTGTCTGGGAATGGCTCGGAAAAACACTGCACAAAGTCTTCACAATTGCCAGCAAAGCCATAATGATAACTTTACCGTGGAAATCTTCCAAAATCACAAAAACAAATGCGGAAGATAGGAAAGATGGTCGTGTTTACTAAAGCAATGTGATGACTTCACCGTGGAAGCGTTTACGGAAAAACACAGATAATAAGAGAATGGAAAATAAGCATGAAATCGTAACCTTTTCAACTCCTGAAGCTTCAGTTATCATACCAAAAATATTAACCATTGATGAGGTAAAATTCTAAAGCGATATTTATCGTTATGTACAACAAAATCATTTCCACCTAAAAATCTTTTTATAATGTACAGAGAGCAACACCCAAGAAAGCATGTTCTCCCCAAGATAACTACAGATTTCATAAAATGCAAGTCCTCTTCTTAACTCCGAAGTTTACGGTAATCATAAATAAAATAAAGCCATACTCCAAACTCCTCGATACAGATATGTATAACATTCGCAAGACTGGCTAGATTTCAAACTGATGTGAGGTTGATGTAGTATCATGGAACTCCATTATACAATGAATTGTAAGACATATGAACCCATTTACATATTTTATCGAGCTATAAAGTTTTTATCGAGTTATTTATAAAGCCCGTCACAAAATAACTGCGTAAACTGCTGTTATTCACATGTACCGTAACATGTACAAAAATAAAGTAATAGCTAATATTACTATGGAACAGATTTATAAACAATAAATACTCCCATTCTTTATCAATACCCACTTTCAACCCCATTCATCAATGGTACCATATGGTCGCCGAAGTATCCATTCCTGCCTCATATCGGCTCATCTGGTAAATTCAACGTATTTTTATCCCTTTACGTCTGAAAACTCCATATTTGCGTTGCAAAGAGATGAATTCGTTTCCCTCTCTCACGTAAGCATATGGCGCCATACGCAGATTTTTTACGACTTCGCGCAAAAGTAGAGAAAATGGAGTGATTCCTCACCCAGTGATGATCAGCGAGTGTAATTCAAATGTGTAAATGCAAAATACGAAAAAAAACGATACGCGTGAGCCGTGTCATGATGCGGGAGATTGAGATATAAAATGACAATTTTTCCATACGATTTATGGAACCCAACAACTGTAAGATGGAGAAATACACAAAGGACACCCGACGTCACTTTCCAGGAATGTAATTAAGCACGTTATCAGCGCCTGAGCACTGGCGTCAGGGACAACGAGAGAGACCAGCTCAGCCGACCAACCTTTTATCTACTTGCACACCGACAGTTCTTTATCTCAAAAAAAAAACTGAAAAGATAACGCCAAATTTCCTGTAAGCCTGCCGGCAAGCTATGTTTATTCACTGTCAACCTTCCTAGAAGGAAGTTCGCAGCTAAAATATGGTACTCCCTGAAAATGGAGGCTCCTCCACTGACTAAACATAATCCACCCCAACTTTTTCCTCTCAGCCACTTAAATCTGCTGCCTGCTAAGAAGTAAAAGACTGCATTCATATATTAATAGGATGGCTTTTTCGTCGTATTTCGCACTAAAGGCGTACAAGCCAGGGATGCCGACTTACAAAAAAATAGTGGGGGGGGGGGCCCAAACCGGGGATCTTGCCCCGGGAATTTTTTTAAGTAGTGAGTTTTAACTTTTTTAAGCACTTTGGAAGAGTCACATGATCAACATTAGAACCCTGATAACTCTAATCTCGATATCGGGACACTCTGGGGAAAATTGACAAGCCTGACAAATTTTTTCCTCACACCCATAACGAATTTTTGAGGGGGCTCGGGCCCCCTCAGGCCCCATGGAGTCGGCGCCACTAGTACAAGCTAACCATTTATTTCATAAATACGTAGAAGCGACAAGGGGTGGCGTCTGACAGCTAATGTCATTTATTCTATGAGGAGAGAATATGCAACTCCTGGGAAATAAAACCCGGTGCCGGTTTATACATAACTGCATATAGGAACCAAAGAAACCACTGATAATCGTCTGAACCGACGGAGAGATATCTGTGTAAAACACCTTGAGGTCCCGGGTACACGATGCATTAATACGAGTTAATGTTTGTTTGCACGAATGATTTTTGTGGACTGGAACGGAACATGTACGAATGAATGAACCAAATAAGGTAGTGAAACAAGAAAGGCATTGATTGCGATTCGTTAGCCACCATTAGTGTATTCATAATATAGGTACAAAATTATTTGGTTTTAGAAATACCGGTTTAGACATCATCTGAGATCATCATCATAGATGTTAAACTTACACTAAGGAAACAAAGAATTTACTACTGAATAATGCGAATGTAATCGATCATGCGATTTAAGCAACTAGGCATTGATTAATGACGATATATTTCAGCAGTTTTTCCTACTGCACCCTAAACCCCAGAGATATACATAATGATGACATGATAGAATACATTCGCTATGTCTACACCAGCTGACGCGGTTAAAAAGGAGAATACGGTAAAAATCGTGTCCATTTCTTGGATGAAAAACAGAATAGCCCGTAATCTCGGTAACGATAATGAATGGAAATTTACAGCAAGCTGGTTCGCTTGTATTATTCTCGTTTTTTTTAATTTTTCATTTCCATTTCTTGAATATTTTAAATCATACGCAACAAAAAAATTGCTAAACATTCTGCGTGAGATTTGGAAAGTAAGCACTGGCAGGTTCTACACTAGTGTAAACCATTGAATCTCCAGAAAAAATTGTGCAGTGATTTTTTCGTGTGTTTCATTTTAAATTTAGCAATGAATTTACTTTATCTAACTACAATTGAGAAGCTGAACTAAAAAAAAAACAACAGTAGTATGAAATGCGTACAAATAGAAGCAAAAAGTACACTTCTTGATAAAATGATGCCCCTTGCGAAGCAGGACCCAGAAACAATATGAGCAGTTTTTAGGTTTGAGAGTAAAAAGCGAAAATAATGGTACATTTTTGGACATGTAGCCTAACGAAGGATGCCCCTGAAATTAACCGGGCACCCAGGCGAGAGAGGCATGGTTACAATCCCGCAGTAAGGCCATAAACCGCGTAGCCATTTCGTCGAGTGATCGATCGGTCCTAAACATCCGCCAGAGCGGTTTATAAAACGGGAGTTGATGACGTTGACGTTGGGAGTAGACGGCACGCCACGCCTTCCGAGAACGGGCCACCGAAAAGCGATATCTGCCCAACACACAAATACCGGCCGAACTCACTCGCAGGCACACCAGCGCAAAGCACTGACATCACCCAAGCCTCCTCAAAAGAACGCCTCTCGCACACAAGACCGGCCGTTTTCGAAACGCATTCCGAGAAGGAGGAAAAAAAAGCGATCCCGGTCAACTTTCACCCCTTTTCCTCCCACGACTTTTATCGACGTCAGGCGGGAAACAAAACCATTCAGGGCAGAAAAAGAACGTACAGAGATGAAAACGGCGATCTGCTTGCAGCATAAGCATTGAGAAACCCCAGAGAAAATAGAAATAAGAGTTTGTACGATACGTGGCGCGATGTCGTGGAAATAATCAACACGATTTCAATGAAACGTTGCAATATTTAAACTAAATTTATTTGGGAATTTGATAGAATTTCTTTGAGAAAGAAGTAGTGCTCAAATAATCTCTGTGGAAAGATTGCCATGTTTCATTTAACTAAAGAAAAAAGAGCACTTACTAGCATTTGCGCATGTCACCAAGATTAAAGCGGCACAATTCGAGATCATGTGTTCACCTACCAGACTCAGATTACAATGATAGCGATCAACGAAGATATCGTATTGCTCACAAACATAATTAAGACGGCTTACTACATGTATATCGACTGTTACACAATCGAATTCAATGAATGAATTTGATGATTGCGTAAAAATCGAAACACGTTTAGTAAGCTGTCATAGTAAAATTCGTGTGCAATACGATATCTTCATTGATCATTAGATAGGTATGTTGTTCCACGACATCCCTCCTCAAGTTGACTTTACAATGATAGCGTTTCTTATCATATTCGTTTACTACGATTGGAAATTTTATTTCCATTAATGTATAGAGAGATGTAACGCGACTAAAAATTCTTTTTTTATATTGTCCATTCGCTAATTTTTTCCTTTTTCAAGATTAATACGGTAGTTTGCAGTTTGAATGTTGGCCACGGATTTTGGATACTGCGCAGATGAATCGAGCGCCGTTAGGTATTATTTTACTGCGAGCAGTGGCGTAACTAGGAATATGCTTTGGGGGATAAGAGGGGATGGGGAAGGGCAACCTCCCCCACGTTTGGGAAAATTTGTAAAAATGACATGCCTGTAAACACATTTTACATAATTTTGGCACTCAAAATCTGGGTTTCATTAAAAGGTTACGTTAAAATTTACTAGGTGTCCAAACTAGAAAATAGTTTTGTATACTATTTTTATTTCTCTGAGGCTTTGGGGGGGATCTATCCCCCTGATCCCCCCATAGTTACGTCATTGACTCCGAGGAAGTAGCAAATCACGGACAGGAAAAAATTAACGGCGTAAATCCACAGAGTAAATAAGTATAGCATGGGGATAACTAAGTTTAGGTAATTAAGTTACCTAGAAAGATTGCTTAATCTAATGTATAATATATATATATGCATACGTAATCGGTACGTCCCAAGATGTGCACACCTTCACCTGCGAGGCCATTATGCCACACTCAATTTAAGAAAGCAAAGTTATATTAAAGTCGGCTAATTATCTATTTAATTATTTCCTTTCGCCCAAAAACAGCCTCCTCGACCATTTTATTTCGGTCGAAATAGCATGTGACATCGGAAAAAATATACTGCGAGAATAAACAATCCTTACCCTCGAACCCGCGACCAAAATGTTAGCAGGCGAAGACTTCAACCCGCCGCCAACAACCGCCGCAACCTAGTGGACTACTTCATTAAATTTCAATTGAAACACTCTTTTATACAATATAACCCCGACTAAAGGCGGTTTCACACGGTCAAATTCACGTGAAATTCCGTTTTAAGACTCGTTGAACAAGCTGTCTCGAATGGATATGAGGTCATGTCAATCGTCATGACTGCGGACATTTCGTCTAGAATGCTCACGAATCCTTTCGTTTCCATCAAATTCGTCTTGTATTGAACGGTTGTAATTTCTGTTGAATCTCGGATGGCCTTGAAGCGTTTCGACGGTTTCGACCAATCAGAGGTTTTCTAGCCTTTCCAGCGCTCCCTTGGAGATGGGATATTAATGAGCATTGACATCATGGCCGCCCTAATTAAATTTTACGAGGGAAAAGGTGTTTAAATTAAGTGAACTACCACAGGAAGGAGAATAGAAGTTCGACACTGCAAGAAGTTAATACAAATTTGTTGCCCCTACGTAAACTTTGGATTTTTATTCTGACTCTTTTTTGTCAGTGTCGCTTTTCATTATGCTTTCGTCAATCTTGTTTGCTATCCTTTCAAGTGAATTGAATCTTTTTACAACAGTGCGAAAGGCCTTGCACTCTTTTCGAGATGTGTTGAACACATCATTCTTGAAAGACCGTCTCGATTGGTCTTGAGTATTCTTTTAGCGTTCAAGACGACTTGTTCCATGTACCTTGTTCAAGACATCTCGAGTAGTGTAAATGATTATTAACACAATTAGTAAGCGCAGCAAAAATGCGTTAACATGCAAAATGTCATAACAATCCTGTCTAGGTTTCACTGGTTACGGAGTCGACCTTGAGTGCAGAAAAATAATCTTACCTTATGTTTCACGACCATTTCCCGTAACTTATATATTTTATTTCAGCTGCCTTATAAAAATGCGATAACTCTCGAAGTGTTTTCATTGTCGCCAATAAAATGCAAAAGTTATATCCTACCGTGAATGAAAGACGCTATTGATGTATGAAGAGCTCACTCAGTTTCTCGATAATTTTCACAACCTCTCGGTAATCCCTGAATAGGACAAGCTCCACTGATTTGTCAAACGTGAGATGGTTGGAGGTAAGATAAGCCACGATTTAGAGACTTGCGCACACACTACGGATAACGATTACGATCATAACCAGAAAATTTCATCATTCCGAACGGAATACAAGAATCTGGGCGCCTGTTCAATCACTTCTCTTTCTGACTTTCGAAGTGACTTACGAAGACGGCGGCAAGAGAAAGCGAACACTAATTACACTGAGAGATATAAGAATGGTAAAAGGCCGAAGCACAGAGAGCTTCAGGTAAACCTCCTGGATGGTAGAAGAGGCGGCTAATTTTTTACTTTTATGAACCGAAGAGGCTTACGCTATATCGAAATACGCATATATTACGAACGTTCAAAGAAACGAGGTCAAATTAAAAGCGATAATCTACCAATCGTTCCAATTACGTGAAATACATTTCGATCACATTTCACGGAACATATGAACGTTATGGGTGTTACAATATCAGCGCGTAGCGCAGTAACCTGGGGCCAAGATTAAAACCACCAAAGTAAACATCACTATGTGAAGAGAAAAAAGTAAAAAATATCAACAATTAAAACATACATTTTGTTTAAATCGTCCAATTTATACAATTTAGTGGGCAATAATTTCTAAGAAAATAATGTTCTCAATAAATATAATGGACAGGTAAACAACTTTAAACTTTACAAAAGTATTAAGCCATATAAGCTTTTTAAAAATCACCAAATCGCAGATTAAATCAGAAGACTGGTTTGGATAGGTGAGGATAGAACACTTTCAAAGCTTTGATAATGGAGCGTGAAATTCACACATCCGAGGCGTGGGCGAGGGGTTCCTTTCCGAGAGCCAATTCACACTTCCATGATACTTGTTTCGGGATGCCTTAAGGGTCATTATTGGTCGCAAGGGGGCTGCATACTATACTGCAGTGCATAGAGGAGTCCCAATTCCATCCCACAGAAGGCTTCTGATTTATGTTGCCACTCCGGTCGCATTTCAATCTGTTTTCAAAAATATCCGCGGCGCGGTGATCAGTGCCATGCGATCCACTTTATTCCGATATTTTACAGTAGTGTTTTTAATTGCGAGGAATGGCCTTGAAAAGTAATGAATGTGATAGACCACATCACCATGTACATAAATTTCGGTTCACATCATGGTTCACATCATCTTGTGAATAGATTTCGGTTAACACCCCTAATTATTGCCTTATTTCCCCGTGAAATTCGGATCATTTTGTCCGTCAGCGACAAGAGTGGCGACTTTCGTAAACTCATTTAAATGCGCGGTGGTTGGCAACACATTTGGAGGCCGACTTGAGGATCCTTTTCTGTAATTGGTCGCATGCGTGCAAGCCGATAACCCCCTTCGGTTCACTCCGAGGTTTCCATTTACTCAGTGATCGATCATCCCGAGCGGATAGTTCGTCGGCGGTTGAGGGGGAGGAATCGCCAGCTGCTCTCGGACGACGCGGAGAAGCGGATCGAAATGGGAAGGCCGTTTGTGGCTCGAGGCGCCACCGCGTGGCCAGTGGGATGAGTGAATCGAGAGGGAGTGAATCACTCAAGTCTGCTGGCGGTGGGGCGGTCAGGGAGCAGCAGAATATGGGGGTCACGGGAATCCCTTGTGCAATTGCCGAGCGCTGTTACGTGGGTCCGGGCGTAGGTGAGCGGAGTCGGAATCACGCACGGCAAGTATTGTTGCCACGGTTACCACGAGGAATGCGCGGTAGCACTTTCGCCGTGGTCAGACGACACGCACAACTCATGTAACGCTGCGCGTGGCATGCATCCGGAAAGCCAAAGCCGGATATCCTCAATTCGAAAGAAGGGAAAGGTTCTTGAGAAGGTTCGTAGTATCACCAACAGTAGATTAAACATGAATAAATATAGAAATCAGAACTAAAATGTCCGACACGAAATAGATATCTAGGCGTGAACAAACCTTTGAAGTTGGAATTGCTGCGTTGACTATTGAAATTATTTCTTTATCACATAAATTAAGGAAAAGAACATGATTTTTAGATAGAATGAAGGGGAGAAGGCCTTATTGTGAACTGAATAGGGAAGTGGTTGATGGGGAGGGAGGATCCCAGAATTCTTCTCAAGTACTCCATGGAAACCTACTTTAATCGGTTGAATGCTATAATAAAAATCACAGAAATTAGAACTAGCAGATCTGACGCTAAATGATATTGACGCATTGCGACGCGTGAATAAACCTATGAATGAATAGTTAGTTACTTTTACTTTTGAAATTATTTCTTTCCCTCATTTATAAATCTGCATTTTGTACTGAATACTAACTTCGCATTTTTAGCAGTACAACGCTAAACCTTAAGAAAGCACTGTTATAATACGTGGTCTGGTCATTATTATTTCGCACCTTGGAAGTTCCAAGGTGCGAAATCACGTATATCACGTAAATGGAGTCCAATATTGGTGTTATACGCGAGTTCCAACTTGGAACTCATGTATAACAGCAATATTGGGGTTTGCACGTTTGAAGAGAACTCAAATCAATATCGTTTAAAAAAAATGAATAATAAAAAAAGGATATAGAGACATCGTTGTTATTTTAAAATATATATTTTCCGTGATCGATAATAATCAATTAGATGGGAAACGAAAAAACATTCGGTAGCGCATCGAAATCTTTGCGAAAGAATTTTCATTACTTCCGAATTCTAAGACATAATCAAAGAAAAGTTGATTATATCAAGGGTCACTGAAAGTATGTGTGTTAACTCGGCATTAGTCACCGTAAATTTTCAAAACCTTACGCCGGGTTTTTGGGTTTGTAAACATAGATGACTAGTGCCATATTGTGTAAAATATCAGCACGCAGAAACGGACAGAATTAGAAAGATCAGGAGTGAACAGGTCAGGAAAAATCTTCGGCCGGGAGCAATGGAAGGCGTAGGGGTGACTACTGTGAGGCAACACTGACAGGAGGGGGGATGTGAACTCAAAACAGGAAACAATTCTGAGAATTCGCGAGGGTAAAGAAGATGGCGAGAGATAGCAAAAGTCGATGGGAATGGAGACAAGCGTAAACCATAGGATAAAAAACGCATTTCCAGTGTGTGGGGAGAAAAAAGTATGTATCAGCGAGAAAAAGAACAAACAAGTAAAACGACTGTCAGAGAGTAGCTCAAATCTTACAATTATAACTAAAGTTTCGGATGAAATATATGCAGACGACGTTAAAGAAATGTTGAGAGAACCTGTATAGCGCAATAGGCGCGAGAAATACGGGCAATAGGAAGTGTAATAAGACAAATAAAGATAACTTCAACAAGACTCTCCACTAACAAATAATCAATTATAATGTGAATAATGATTTATTGCTTTCCATAACTTTAAAGCAGATCCCAAATTTCAATGCGCAAAACACTGACGGCACATCACCACTTAACACGACTGTTGCATATCGAAAAGAGTAGAGGAGTATTTTTGAAATTAGACATAGAATATGCTAGCAATCATAACATTCCCATAAAATATGGTAGCGCATTAGAAATTAATCTCAGAGGTGCTATAGAGAATGATAATAGCGTTGAATTGGAAAAAAATACTTCAAAAAAGCAGAATTGACCCCAACGCAAAACGCAGTAGTGGTTACACGGCGAAGCTGATGACCCATAGGGATTAAAACTCGAGTGAGTATCGAAGTTACGCCGTTACGTAGGAGGATGAGGAAAACTCGATTTTTCAATTTTGCATATGATATGATTTCCGAGTTCATTGTCATTTTTCTAGAAAATGAGCATAGAAGCCATGGAGTTTATATTTAGGACCATAACAAACAAAATCTACAATGAATACACAACACCTAGATGTACTAAATTGAAAAATTGAACAAAGCAACGAGCAATGCATGCGCAAGCGATTCGGAACACATAGCCGGCTTCCCTTTATATCATTTTTCGTAGGAAAACAAACAATGGAGAGCTGGGGCCGGCGATCGCGGCAAAAAACGAATCGGGCACTCGGTGCCAAAGATAAAATTTTGGCAGACCGCCACCGCCGAATATATTTCCCGTAGAGGGCCAACGGTGCTTTTTATTCATTTTTTTTTCTTTTGAATGGGCAGATGCGACTGAGAGATTTAACCTACACTATAGACACAAAATCTCAGCTAAACAGGAAGGAGAAATAAAGGAGCGTGAATCACTCGACAGGGAATTGAACATTGAACACAAACCACCGGGTGTTATGGCTGAATCAACCTTGAAATGGAATAAACTTCTTGGCGAAAAAAAAAAACAACTTGGCAGGCTACTAAAAATACATACTAAGCAGAAGTAAACGGTGCACTTCTTTTTGGCTAATGAACGTGAAAAACGTTGTATTAGGGGAAACCCAGTCCTTAAATTTGATGCAAAAAATCAGTGACACGTCATGGCAAAATTAGCAGTGCCGGAACACACTTCCTTTAATTCTTTTAGAAGTGAAATATTACTCTGAGTGTTTTTTTTTATAACAAGTTATAATTTACATTTTATTTCATTTTAATTTTGTTACGCAAGCATACATTAGAAATGTGAGGCACCAAAATTGATAAAAATGTTATTTGACTATTATGTCTTTTGTTAATCAGTACCGGAACGGCGTTCTGGCACCATGACACCACAGCCGAAAATGTCCACTGAATGGGAAGAGGATATGTGTCATAAATCACACGAAATAATCTTAATTTCATGCTAAATTTATCACCGCCAAACGAATAAGAGACTAGGGAAAACCGGAGGAGTACTCTCCTGTAATTATACATTTACAGCATAAAATTAAGTCATATTACACGCCTTGGTGTTGTAAATGACAAAGACGTGTTAACGTTGTTTTTCATTCTACGATGACTTAACCTCAAGTCTACCTCTGAAATTATATGCGACCAATTAACAAAAAGAGGCTGCTATGCATGGTGAGAACTAAAACTTCCATTACGATCACTTATCCTTTTCCTCTGTTTAGAGGTCTGTACGGAAAGACACTTGATGCGCTAGAGACGTAGAAAATCTTGGGCTCTGCAAGGTTTTGGCTTCCAGCCTAAACGCATGTCACACATAAACCAGGTTATTCGTCTTTAAGCCTGCAGCCAAGCGCAAGCCTTGACGTTTCCGAGAAACCAGAAATTTCTGAAAATATAATTTTGAGCAAACAAGGGGAGGAGGGCACGATTTCCCTAACACGGTGAGGTCACTGACGAAAGTTTACACTGCGAGTTCCACTCCGAGATATCGTAATGTTGAAAGTGATCCCTTGTTTTCGACAAGCCGAGACAAGAGGTAGCGGTCATCTCCTTCACTCCTCCTGAGTCGAAAATACAAGAGGTTCTGTATATTTACACGTCTCGGGTTGAGGAAACATCCACGCCGAAATGCGCGGAGGTGTTATGAATGAGAAATCGCACACGCCACAAGATGCCGGCGATCCTTCCACTGACTGAGTCAGCCATCAAATTAGTTGTGCACACAAACAGAAGACCAGGGGAGTGGCCCGCATCCAATGCTCACGCGGACAACATCGCAAATCTCTAGTACCATTGAATAAAGATGAAACATCAGACGGGGAAGAGATACCCCACAACTGCTAGGGATATACGAGGGGATGAGAAGCCAAAGGGAACAAATGATATTTTTCTAAACGGAGTACAAAAATTGATGGATGAAATATACAAAGACTTGGTGGCCAAGGGATACGACTGATCCATAGTTCTGTGCTGACATCGAATGATACATTGATTTTTTTAAAGCAAAACCTTCTCCCATCAACTACAAACTACAATAATTTAAAAGAATTTTTTCTCGAAACAATGAAAACATCACCAGTACCCCTTGGCCTCTCATGCCCTCATATTTTGTGAACGGACAGTTCGAGGAATTCGTTTTCCACCGAACGAGCTCTAACGAATGTTATGTCGAAGTCAGGCGGTCAAGACTCGTACTTTTCATTTCACGTAAAGGTTTACGACTGGTGACCTAAAAGCTCACGTAACATGCTTATTGAAGCGGCCTACAGGGCAGTGTGCATATTTCAATGCTACAAACACCCACACAGTAGATCGAATAAGGGCCCTTCACGTGATGTAGCCGTCATTAGACGCATCGCTAGCCAAAAAACACCTATCTACACACAGCCCCCGACAATTCACACAAAAGTATCCCGGACCTAATACGAATTGATAATTTTAAGTGAAATATAGCATGCGATGACCCCTCAACCATTTTTCAAACGATGATTTTTTTGCAGCAAGGCGTCATCAATGAAACGATTTTTCGTTTCATGCCTAGATTTTAATCCTGCTTTGTTCATATTTCGAATAAAACGTGCCTACTACAAATAGAAAGCGGTTTACAATTAAGTTACGTAATAATAACGGCCATGGCTGTTGCTGCCAAATTTGATGAAAAGAAATTTATTCGAAAGAAAATGTTTCACAACACTTACATATTCGTAGCGATAATTCATATGCCTTCGGTGTATACGTTATAACTACAGGAGTAGAGTTCATTTATTTCCAAAATTCGTCAGGAAAAGCATGTTGTTTACGATATATCAATAACAAGCAACGAAATCGTTAAAACTTGCGACATCATTTATTGATGGTGATACCAAATCTTTAATGGATCTTACACTCAACTATTACGACAGCAATACCAGACGCCTTAAAAATACAACGACAAAATAATCTCACCCTACCAATAAAATGAAAATAAAATCTAACACATATCATTTAAATGCTATCACTCTCGTCCGCTCCGCATAGCGAAGAATATTTTTCCAATAAGAAAATTATTTAGAAACAGAAAAAGATTCCATTCATTAAGCATTTGCTGCGAAAAAACAGCGCAAACGTTCATATGTCAAAAGACGGCAATCAAATTATTCTTATATCGCCATATTGGAATGACGATAGCCATATGCGGACTAGGGGGGGCAAGTGAATGAGCTGTACTCCTGTAATAATAATAATATAATGCCTTTATTCGGGCGAGGTTGAGACTAAGAAGTCCCCTCTACCACCTAACCCCTCGATGCAAACAATTAAAAAATTGTAGACAAACGTTTACAATACAAAGGATATACAATATACACTGTTTGTGAAATGTCAAAAATACAAACAACTATAAGTGAAATTCTATTAACAACCATTCCATTAACATAAGTAATCCATTTAACAACAGAAGGAGAAAAACCCATGCAATGGATTTTAGATGCACGAATGTCTTTGTCTAACGAGTCAAAGGCTTACTTAAGTCTGTAGTTGTAACGTATACATCCAAGGCATATGAATTATCGCTACTAATATGAAAGTATCGTAAAACATTTTCTTTTGAATCATTTTCATTCCCTCATCCCTCCTCACCCCAGACGCTCCTTATATAGACAAAATGTTTGATACGGTTATCATTATGTTCGTTTTGTTTTATGCATTACGGAGTCTCAATCATCTAATTAAACATTAATAACTTTCATATTAAAATAAAGAGAATATTTCGTAGAGAAATTGTTGTATCTCGTTTTTAATCTATAGCATTAAAAGGTCATTTGTTTGTCAGAACCCCGTGTCCCCTCCCCAGAAAAAATCCTGGATCCGTCCTTGACGGCAATCATGAAAAAGAACACTTAGAGGGGTAACAAATCAGCGAACAGATTGACAAAAACTAGGTAAATAATTGCAATTAGAGACCGATAAGCAGAGCAGCACCCTCGACCTGAAGACATCAGGAGAATTACAGGCGAAACTGTTTCTTGGGCAAATCTGGACGCGGTGTTACCCGAAAAGAATACAATCAGAAATCGTTATTTTTACCGAAACGTCCGTCACCAACCGTAATCGCAAGGCGCGCTCGCACGACATGATTTGTGGTAGATCAGATCATATAAATAAAATAAGAGAGATAACCACTAGAACAGACAGATTCATGATGTCTTTTTTTCACGATCAATAAGAGACTATAACGGCAGCGTCATAACTCCCAAATAGATAAGATGACTTGCATTGTAGCCTACTAACATATGAATGCCTTAATGCATGTTTCTGAATTTTCTTATTATTTCTAACAGAACATTTTGTGTGTTCCATCTTTATTGGTTCAAAACCTTCATGAGTAGTGAGCACGTTTTTCCTTTGAATGAATGTGGTAGTATAATTTGCTAGCATTCGTAACGTTTTTGGACCGTGTGGTATGCATGTAGGAATCCTATTGCATGCTGGTGATTGATCACCCCCTGCCAAACACCCTAGAGGTGACTCGCAGGGTATTATATAAATGTATATGACCATTACGGACAGCGCGATTTTAAACCAATACTTTTTCGCAAATGTTATTTTTTAAACTGTTTTCCATCACATTCGACATCCATCAAAATCATATGCAAAATGTGCACAGAGAATGAGAGCAATTCAATCCTAATATTTCAGAGTAAGCATCTACCTCTTCCTCGTCCGTAGGAACAGTATCGTTTAACTCACATGATTGAAATTCAATCAAAACAATGATTCCCTGGTTACTCAAAAAAATTTCTTGCAAATCCTAATTTTTAATCGTGATCCTTATGACATAACGAACATTAAATCAACTGTTCGTCAAACTCACAACATACTCAACCGTAAATTAACATTTTCCGTACAGTTATATCATCAACGCCATCATTATCTTTGTAAAACGCAATCTCCATTGAAGATATCACAGAAAACCTAATTTTTTGTGGCGCCAGGCAATGACGTAAATAAATTTAGAATTAGGGCATATTGAAGTTTTAATTAAAATGACACATACTCCATTTCCAGCTTCGCCGAGATTGCCAAGTCGCCGAGATCAAAGGAAGAAAAAAATAAGTCGGCCGATGCGACAAAGACCTTCTTTCTAACATCACGATGACCCTTCGAGCTCTTTGCGTGCATAGGTATACGCCTCCACTGCTTTTTACGCGGAAACGAAATCTGCAAGAACTGCTGACGAAGCGTGAAATTTCCAGGTAAAACACGTCACGGGAGGCTTTCGAAAAACGGTCGACCTTTCCGCCAGAAATGAGAACGGCTTGCTACGGCCGAACCAGGCATACACTTACACGAGCCGTGCATCAGGCACGAGACGCACGAAATAACGTCTAAGATCAATTCGCCACGCGTGCACACAAAGGACTGGCAACGGAATGTCATATTTTCATCACTATGAAAGCACAATGATGAAACAAATTCCCGCAAAAAAGGGGCTAATCAAATCCAAAAGGATACAAGCTTGATGGAGAGAAATTTCTCCATTTTGAAATAAACTCTAGCAATTTTACACGATTATAAAATTTATTCCAACCTAGGTTTCGATGTTGTTACATCATCTTCAAGGTACAAAAAAAAACATTTTGAACCTTGAAGATGATTTAGTAACATCGAAACATAGGTCGGAATAAATTTTATGATCGTGGAAAATTGCTAGTGTTTATTTCAATCAGTGACGTCATTGTAAAATTAGCAGCGCCGGAACGCACTTTCCTCAACTTTTTAGGAAGTGAAATATCACTCTTTATGTTTTTAATTAATAGTTATTATTTGCTTTTTATTAAATGTTATTGCAATTTTTTTGTTTTGGTTACGAATGTATAAATTAGAAATTATGAGGCAACAAAATTGATGAAAGTGTTATTTGACTAGTAATGTCTTTTGTTAACGGCTTCCGGCACCATGACTCGAAATTTTCGCAAATCTAGAAATAGCAAGGTTATTAGGATAACACGAAGTTAGCATTAGATAGTAATGCCATTAAACAATTAATTTATGATTGCAATAGGAAGATCAAAAATTACGTTGCACAAACTAATCAGAAGTCTTTTGAACATCTCGCCAAACCCGTGTTTCGAAAAGTTCGTGCCTCTAATCTGAAGTATGCTCCTCTGATTTGAGCAAGCATAAAGTTACATTTCTTATACTTATTTTATTAATTTTTCTCTAATCTACGTTTCTTGTCTAGCATTCCCTTTCCTTGGTGGTCGAATCTTCATAAATCACATTTTTTTTTGCAATTTCTGTGCGATCCGTAACGGGATATAAGATTCATACACATCCAACGAAATCGCGGTATGAGCATTGTCATCGCCGAAGCAATGAGCTCTACACCGCATGACATTTTGATTGACAATTGCTGATTATGAATGATAATAAAAGAATAATCCGCAATCACTCGGTGCCCGCTCGCAAGATAATCGTCTCCCTAGCTGAATCCTACAACCCGAAAGTTAAGTGTGAATGTGTGAATTAGAAGGTACGTGAAAGGTGAAGGCATGAATTTTACACTTACATAGTACAGGTACAATTACATCCCCAGGGTCAGCAACGACCACCTACTTACTCAAGAATTTTCTAGTATTTCAACTACTATATTTTTACTCTGTAATCCACTCTGCTTGGAATAGACTCCAGTATGGACAATACCATCCCTCGTATCACCCCATAACAGTTGCAATCCTACCTTAGCCAAATAGGGTAGTTTCCTTCATCAAAGAAAACGAAAGGCAATGATTGCGATTCTTTAACCACCATTACTGTATCCATAATATACAAATTATTTGGTTTTAGTATCCCAGTTTAGACAAATGTTAGTGGTAAATTTTAACCTCATTAGAAAAGCCCAGATTAGCGGCCATGCGATGCCACTCCATGTGACGTCACAGGGACATAGATGCTATACGAGTAGTCAGGAGTTTTGACATCGTCTGAGATAACCAATGCATGCATGAGGCACCGAGCTCAGGGAAACATCTCTTAATAATCGCCTATTAAAATTGCCTATGGTCGGAAAGTTTCCTTCGTTTGATAGGGTATTAATAATCCTTACTTAAGCCAAGCGCTACCTGCTAGCAGGGTACTCTGCTACCTGCTAGCACCCCCATAGCCTCGCACTAAGGTGGCCTCACACGTTGGCAGCTGGAACCAGAATGACGTCAAACGGCCTTTTCCCAGCATTCATACTTAGCCGTCGCGTTTTCTCGCCCTTGAAATTTTTCACTTTTCATTTCACCGCGAAAAATAGATATCGCCATTTAAAAATCTAAAAGCGTGAAATGCATACTCCAGGAGTAATAATCTTTCGATTTAGGCAATTAAAAAAAATAGGAAGCCACCCAATTCAGAGGCGATAAACGAACCGGATTTTTGGAACATATGGGAAATTGCAATGGATTCACATTCGCTCCATCTCGCGCAGCGTTCATTTCTTCCAATATTCCAACTACTAGGCGACTTCATTTGTTCCGCGAACTATTCTCAAGGCTCGCGCACATCACCGGTGAAGATGTGTTGATTTGGCTAAGTTAGGCAATCAAAACTTACGCTTATCTGCACTAACAGGAGAGGGAAGCAAATCTCACCAATGGCGGCTGAAAAAGCGACACCAATTCACGAGTTTCATAATTGACACTAAAAAAATTACTTCAAAAGCAATACAATTTTTTAAAAAGATCGATCGTTAGTTTTCTGATAAAAAACACGTACAATCCTGAGATAAATTCTGCGAGGAATAAATTCACAAAAAAGGAATCAAGAAATTCCTGAACCAACTTCCCATGAGAAACTCTTTTGATAAAAATTTCTCAATGAGCGCTCGTTAGTAAGAACACTGGTGTCATGTTCATGAAGTTAATATAAAAATTCCGATTGCGATGTGATATCCAACATATAGAAATAATATACAAAATATAGTCTATTGAATATCAAACGTCAATTTCTCTTCGTTACGTTCGAGACAAAAAATATTTTTTCGCAGGATGAAACTCTTATCCAGGAGACGAAAAGGTTTAACATAAGTAAGATCTGAATTCGGCTCACCAACGCAGACATGGACTGTGAAACAAAAGGAAAAGATTTAATTATATCTCCACCAAAAGTAAACCAAACTGTGGAATTATACGAAAGGCATGAATCATAGCCGCTGGAAACGTTTACCCTGCTAAAAGAAATGGAATTTGAAAAATGGTATGCAGAATTCATATGCCAGAGTCACAAAAAGAAGCCAATTTCCCCTAGAAAACAACAATGAGAACTATCAAGGGCAGGTGGTGTAAATTATACCCATTACCACGGATACACAAAGATACACTAAAGCAGTCCTACATTACACCGGAAACCAGATAACATTTTCATTTCAAAAGTATGGCAGCGAAAAAGAACGTTAAATTAATTCGCGGTAACTATCTCATCATGCGATTCCAGGAGAAGGGATATTACCGGTGATAATAAGCTAAGCCCCCATGGGGTGAAAGGGATACGGCGACCAGGAAATACGAGACGATGATATAAACGGGTACGAGTAGGAAAGTGACAAAACCTGTGTGAATGCCCAAATAATAATCTCACGCCTTCCAAAAATTACGCCGTGCAGCTTATGGACCCATGGCCCACAGCCGATGCCATCCAATACTTAAATCACTTAATGCGAGAGACTACGATCACATAAATGAAGGGCAAGCACAAATGTCACGGGGGCCAAAATTTATACATTAGATTCCATTAATATTGCTCCTATACCGCTTCGCACATTAAGGGACACAGCAATGCTTCTGAATACGGACATTCCGTCGAGAAGGCGAAGGAAGCTGGCTCGCGGCGAGGAGTTCGAATCGACCATAACACATCTGTAGTTAAATCATCGTAAAAGTAAAAATAATAAATTTATCAGTATCTTTTGTCAGTAAAAAATACGTGAAAAACTTCCACGCAAAAATTTTAAAACACATTAAAAGTTGACAAACATAATGAAATCAGGTAAGAGATTAAAATTGACACCATTACTCAAAATAAAATATGGTATTTGGAGGAGACGACCGACAGCTAAGTCATTTGCGCCATGAGGGTGCGGTAGGAAAGGAGGAGTGGAAAGACGTCGGTATTCGCCTGCTCTGAGCGAAAGGTGCTAAGGGGACCACGACTCAACGACCCTTCCGACGGCCCGAGCACTGCGTTCCAAATGTCCTACAAACAACACTCACAAACAGGGATCGGACAAACACTGAAAATACCCTTCACCGCCGGGATTTGAATCCAGGACCACGGGGTGTGAAGTCAACACTCTAGCCACCACACCAATGTTTGATTACGGAAATTTTAGCAAAGAATCTGAAATATATTATTTTTACGAGGGCTTTAAAATATATATTTCGGCAGTCTAACCCTTCACCATTTACTTTCATAACGGTTTACCCAGCACGTCGGCCTCGGTGGCGTATGGGTAGAGTCCTCGCTTGTCAAACCGAAGGTCGTGGGTTCGAGTCCCGCCTGAGTAGATTATCACTGTGAAAGGCTAGAATGTTTACACTGCGCATTGTCAATGTTACAATTGCAATGTACAATTTAGGGGGAAGTTATAAATAAATTACTGTCTGTATCGTTAATATGGGCGGTTGCTCCTGGACCAACTTCGTGCTTTGCCAAAAATACACTAACATGACAACGGTCTAATTTTTAACAGCAGGGAGAGGAACTCTTTTTGCTTACCATTCGATGCTGCGGTAACCCTTAGCACAGCAGTGGATACTCTTGAATTTGCCAACAAGCGTGTATTCCCTTGAGCTAATTTCTTTCGTGAATTGCATGTATGTTGAGTCGGTGTCGAAGTTGTGATCGTTGCAATAGTCCACCACTCCGACCGTTCGATCCACAAGGGACACCAATAGCAGCACCAAAGAGGTTGACAGGAAGGCACCAAAAGACCGATTCCGCCTCATCACGGTACGGGAAGTCACCAACGGTACCATCATCATTGCGTCTAGATGTTCGATGACAGTTGTCCCCGGCGACAATTAACAAGAACTCACGAAAGTGTGACGGTCAACGGGACAGCAGACCGTCACCGCTACTCGGAATTATAAGCAGAACGTACCAATTGTTCACGACACGATCCAGGGATAAACAGAAGTAGTACATACATCACAGTTGAATCATTATGTTGCACACATTAACACCAAATACACCTTGGGTATATATTTTTTCACCGCCAGTGCACGGGGCAGGGTCGATCCTTAAAGTGAGGAGAGGCTCTTCTGAGGAATCACAGGGGATACATGAATGAATTCGGGACGAGAAAACAGCGGTATTCCACCCAATTCATGGGGGCACACGGGGGAAGTCGAGTTCACCGTCTGACAACACACGCGAGTAGTACCTCACTGGTGAACGACAGTGCGAGTTGTGAATGTCAGCGGAGTTGGGAAAAACCACACACCCCCCTCTACTCCCTCCACGGCAGGTACCTCACACTCCTCATACTCATCCCATTCTCTTCGAGCACCCTCCCCTCTATTAGCTACGTTCCCCCACTCCATAGCTGGCCAGTGGAGGAGAGGAGCGGGCGGACGGCGCGCGCCAATCCGAGCAGTGCTGCTGCCACCTGCGGATGATTAGAAAACTTCTTCAAACACGTAGAAAGGTGAAGGCGCGGAATCGGAAAAATTTCAAAGACAAAAATGAGGGGTTCACCCACGATTTTCACGTTCTGAACCTCTCTCTAACGCCCGATTTCTATGATAATATGTATTAGTAGGCTTATAAGCGAAAACTTACGTTAGGAAATCAATAAATATTCCATCGACTCGAGACTTAAATGTCATTTACGTTTTTTTGATCAAAATACTTTTTAAATAAAAGTTTTTTTTTTCAAATTACCCTTCAATATCCGATACGTACATTAGAATATTAAAGGATACTTTTCAACGGTTAGAAAAAATGGAGAGTATAACTATTACATAAGCTCTGTTTTAATGACGAGTATGAATAGCGTCACTTGATAACGCTAAATATATAAACGGACATAAATAAAAATGGAATTCGCAGAAATAATCTATAAGTTTCTGTGCTCATAAACAAAAATTAACTCGATTTATGTGCTTATCTTCCTCGATTACCAAAAGGAGGCCTCAGAGTGGAGCAAATGTTTGCGGTTAGATTAGCATTTCTGTGGAAGTCGGTCTCTCGGTAGCTCTCGAATCGGAAACGTGAGAAAGGTTCACTGCACTCCAGCAAAAGTATCATGATATATGAAAACCATGATAATGCGTTTATTTCCCAGCGTCTCACCCAAGGGCGGACACAGAATTTTTTCTTGGGGAAGGGGGGGTACAAGGGCCTGACAGGTAAACGATTCTCATCTTTGAGATTAAAAACAAGATATAACAATTACTGTACGAAATTCTCTATATTTTAATTATAAAGTTATTTACATGATATTAAATGATTGAAGCTCCGTAATATAAAAAAGGAAACGAACGTAATGATTATCGTATTAAAAATCTTATCTATTTTTTAAGCATCTGGGGGGCTTGTGCCCCTGTCCCCCCCCCCTAAATCCGCCTATGATCCCTCCCCTTCTCACAATTATCCACTTTGAGCCTACCTGCTTTCATGTCCCATAATTTTTGCGACACGTGAAGATCCATACCTTGTCTTTATCTGTTTACTTAGCGAATTCCGAAAGTAATGCAATATTACTCGGGGATGTAGCGTTAATTTCTACAATTGGAACCCGTTTATGATTAATAGCGAGAAACCTTCAAATGAGTCTCAGGTGAGTAAAGTGTGAAAATGGAATTGCTTTCAAAACATTCGCAAGTCTCCAGGTGCGGGAAACCATCAAAGATTTCAGTTAAAGTCACCTCCGATAGTGAGGATATTCTAAAATAAAATTTCATTTATATGCTGAAGATAACGTTTGTGTCGCACCACTTACTCCAACCTATTTTTCATCACTTTCCAAAACTTTTTCACAGCCTGATAGGTGCCACCTTTCTTTTTCTCCAAGTTACAAAATATTTTCACTGAAAAATGTTTTTTAAAAACGGGTGCATGGCCTTGGCGGCACATTTTATGGGGCGCCAAAATTTGGACAGTTTACCTTAAAAAGTTATTGAATTTTTCTAAGTAATAATTTCAAAATAATTACTAATTTATAAGTTATTGAACGGTAATATTAATTAAACTTCTTAATAGCAAAAATACGGTGTGTAATTTGAACTGCAGCATCTCAAAAAATTAATTCGCGGATGTGTTAAATTTTAGAGGCGGGGGAAAGAGAAAGAGGGAGGTGGGGAGCGAGGGGAATCAGAGGAGGGGGGCGGCAAACTGATCTTTGCCCCCCTGACAAAACGCCCAGTTCCGACCCTGGTTAGTTATGCATTGAAATTCCCGCAAATTTAACCTCCGTAGCCCTAGTTCGTCAATGGCTGCAATTTGAAACTGTCTGCGGCAGTTACAAGCGGATTTCCTGGACACATTAACATGAGGAGGAGATGAGGAATTTCAACGACATAAGTGAATATCATTCATAAGAAAGATTGAATCCGTAGGACTTCTTGTCCCATGTTGCCATAGTAACAAAGAACATCGTGTCACCGCACATGTCAGACATTCGGTGCGCCAACAATAGTCGCCGGAGTGATCACGGCGAGGCTGTGGCCAACAATGCTCTGGCTTCCTTGGTGATGAAAGTTAATGAGCGTCTCAGTTACAATGAAGCGGGCCTAGGAATCACACGCCAAAACAAACGCTCCGTTCAAAATGCCCACATAAGTCATCGAAGTGTAGGGTTGCCAAGGGAACAAACGGCGATGGTTGAAAACAGATGACTTCACAAAGAAGAGCACATCACGGAACCATTCTAACTCGTACTCAGGCTGATTTCAAGACCTGCGTGGGATTTTGCTGGTTTCCCTCACGTCTCGGGCGAATATCGGACCATGAAGCCATTTCAAATGAAAATACTTCCAGCAAAATCTGTTTCCCTTAGCATGAAAAGAGTTCCAGCATAATTTGTATCTCTAGTATTAACGGCGGCCTGCGTCTCAGGCGAATGCCTGGCCATGAAGCCATTCCGGATGGAATGAGTTCCAGCAAAATGTGTTTCTCTTCGCATGAAAAGAGTACCAGCATAATGTGTTTCTGTTAGAATGAAAAGACTTGCAACACAATGTGTTTCTATCAGCATTCACGGCGGCCTGCGTGAGGTTTTGCCGGTTTACCTCACGTCTCGGGCGAATGCCAGGCCATGAAGCCATTCCGGAGGAAAAAAGTTGTAGCATGTTGTGTTTCCCTTGGCATGAAAAGAGTTCCAGCAAAATGTGTTTGTGTAAACATTATAAGAGTTCCAGCATATGTGTTTCTCTTAGCATGAAAACAATTCCAGCATAACGTGTTTTTCTCAGCATTTATGGCGGCCTGCGTGGGTTTTTCCGGTTTCCCCCACGTCTCGGGCGAATGCCAGGCCATGAAGCCATTCCGGATGAAAAGAGTTCCAGCATAATGTGTTTGGTTAAGCTTGAAAATATTTCCAGCATAATTTGTTTGTCTTAGCATAAAAATATTTTCAGCATATTTTGTTTCTCTTAGCCTTAAAAGAATTCCAGCATAGTAATTTTTTTCTTTTAGCATAAAAAGAGTTCTATTTTTATATGTTCCTCATAGCATGAAAAGATTTCCAGCGTAATTTGTTTCTCTTAGCATTAACGGCGGTCTACGTGGGGTTTTGCCGGTTTCCCTCACGTCTCGGCGGGTGAATGCCAGACCATGAAGCCATTCCGGATGAAAAGAGTTCCAGCATAATGTGTTTGGTTAAGCTTGAAAATATTTCCAGCATAATTTGTTTGTCTTAGCATAAAAATATTTTCAGCATATTTTGTTTCTCTTAGCCTTAAAAGAATTCCAGCATAGTAATTTTTTTCTTTTAGCATAAAAAGAGTTCTATTTTTATATGTTCCTCATAGCATGAAAATATTTTCAGCATAATTTGTTTCTCTTAGCATAAAAAGAGTTCTATCTTTATATGTTCCTCATAGCATGAAAAGATTTCCAGCATAATTTGTTTCTCTTAGCATTAACGGCGGTCTACGTGGGGTTTTGTCGGTTTTCCTCACGTCTCGGGTGAATGCCAGACCATGAAGCCATTCCGGAGGAAAAGAGTTCCAGCATGATTTGTTTCTCGGACTATTGCTGCCACGAGCCCACAACTTAATCCTCATGATGTTCGACAAATTTCAGAGAAGATATTATTCTTGTAACCCTGTGATTTCTGTGTATTAACCACACTTACTTCAATATGTAAATTTTTATGTACACTGGCAGCATAGGAAATAAACGCCTTTTCATAAAATTGACTTTTCTTTTCACAAAAAACAGTCTGTGAGAAAACCCCCCTGGTATTTGGAAAGTAATCTTTAAATTAATAACCTGTTTACAGGTGATGAATACAAAGTCACAGGAGTATGTTTATTCCTTGGTAATTGAAACTGCAGATATCGATTGTTAAAAGGAATAATTTGCCATAGAATTTTCTTGCCTAATTACTTTCATTTGCAGTGATAATGGTGGAACAGATGAAGTTTAGGTATGTAGAGGAACAAAAGGCGATGAAACAAACTTTGAAGTATTCAGCATATCATGTAGTTTAATTCCAGGAGAATTCATTATTCTCATAGCTCATCTTTTTCATATTACATATCAACAAATTGACTTCAAAATAACCGAGTGGATGAACTATTCAGGAATGGAAGGCGGAAACCTTCTCGATTTCCATTATATAGTCGAGTTTATCCTCTCATAACCAAATTATACGCCAGCATTAAGTTGGGCATAAGTCTTCGACTATGTGTCATCAACTACCACAAGGTTGTCGATGTTAGAAGGATGTTGATGCAGATAAGTGTGATATGAAGTGAAACTACTTCACACTTTTCAACACAAAACTTTGTTTCACCTGAGTCAACATGTTTCACTGCACTGCAGTATTATCAAGACTCCAAGTCCACATTACAGTGAAACAAAGTTTTGTGTGGAAAAGTGCAACGCAGCATCGCTTCATATCTTTTAATGGATCTCCACATAGTATCTGCTTCTTCCATTCAATTTATCACAGAGGTGTACTGAAACATTGTGGTGTATCAAAAACTATATTTGAGCGCAATGGTAGATCCAGGATAGAGACAAGGGGGAACTAAATGGGGGTCCTCGGGGGTAACCTGCCAGCAGTAATAGGTGTCCTAACGAAAAACCATTTTATCTAGTATAAATTGGATACCCAAGGGCTATAGCCCCTCTCTAGATCCACCACTGTTAAAGTGTTTCCTTTAAAAATAACATAATGAATTATTTAACACGTTGCGTATGGATGGCGAGAATTGTCGCAATTTTTTTCCCAAACGTTCCGGACGGATGACGAAGATTCTCATCATTTATGCGCGTCAACAATTTTAAAGCGTACATTACGTATTCGTAAGTACGTTTTCAGTTGTGGTTTGTTATTCATAATGAATTGATCCATCATAACGTTTGATTGGGTAAAGTTATACTCTAAACATTAGCTTACCCCGGTACAAAGCGTGTTAAAATATCAATGCAGTGAATGAGAAGTAGGTAACAGCCATTACGAATAATACCCCAGAAAATAGTAAAAGAAAGTTAAGTATACTTGCAGGGTGTCCACTGAGTAGCAATCAAGTAGAAGTTCCCTGAGATTTCTAGCTTTTTCAATGGGAATTGCTTGCTTTACATGGTGCTACCAAGCCCTCAACATTCGATACCACCTAGTAGAGTACTCTTTAAAACCTCCTAAAGATGCCTACCTTAAATGTTCTCAACATAAGTCAATTTCCCCAATAAAACACCCCAGATAGAAACTCCAGTGGTATAGAACAGAAGACATTAGACAAGACATAGAAAAAAAAATTCTGTTAATTAGTTTCCAAATGGAACAAGAAAATATTATAATAAGTCAAGAAAATCAAATATGTAAGCTATTAAATTCCTCTTATCTGAATAAGCAACTCTCTTAATGGAGAATACTTATAGTGGATAGTTATTGGAAGAGGTGCTTCCATGAAAGGAGTTAGATTCCTGAGGAAATAAGAACAAATTCGAAAAAAAGTATTTTCTTAGCTTTGAGTATTTGGTTCAGGAGAGATGACAGAATTTAGCACATTGGCATAGTTCCCTCAGGATGCCGCAAGCGTCAAAAACAGATTTTTCCAGGACTTTAGCATATAAAGTTAAAAGTACATATTTCAGATTTTCCCAGTTTTGAAGGTTAGAGTACACCCTGACCTGGGGACAAGCTAACTGTCCATTATGCACCCTTACCAGCAAGGTGTCAGGTGTCAGCTTTTCCTCAACATCAATGGCTGGGTGAGCAAGTTTTTTCTGAATAAATACCTCCTTTTCATAAAAAGCTGCCCTGCACCCAAGTTCAACAACATAATAGTAATGATAGGGTCTGTTACCACCCTTTCTACCAAAATAATTAAACCCCTTTGAATGTATGCAACCATGCATTTACTCTAGGCAATGTGGTTTGTCTACACACTTCCTCCCACCCCGGGTTAACTTATACTACTGTTTGGCAAGTAAACAGGTGTTCACCCTAAATAATTTCCATCTTTATTTCTGGATTTAGATTTGTAATAATGGGAATGGTTTATCTAAAATAACTTCAATAACACCTCCCACCCATTGAAGACAGCCAACAAATTAGCAGATGATGTAGCGAGGGTCGTAGGGAATATCAGGATAACTATTCAACTCCTTAATAGGGTGGTTTCCTATTATTTTTTTATTGCCTAAATCGAAAGATTATTACTCCTGTAGTACGTATTTCACGCATTTAGATTTTTAAATGACGATATCTATTTTTGCGATTAAATGAAAAGTGAAAATTTTCAAGCGCGCGAAAACGCGACGGGTAAGTATGAATGCCGGGAAATCTCTCCATGTGACGTATTTCTCGTTCCCGCTGCCGCCTTGTGAGGTGACCTTGAGGGAGGCTTGAGCGCTGATACGACGCAGGCTGCTAGCGGGTAGTGCTTGGCTTAAATAAGGATTATTAATACCTTATCAAATGAAGAAAACTTTCCGACCTTAGCCAGTTTTAATAGGTGATTATTAAGACATGTTTTCCTGAGCTTTGTGCCTCATGCATGCATTGGTAACCTCAGAGGATGTAAAACTCCTATCTACTCGTATAGAAACTAGGTCCCTGTGACGTCACGTGGAGTGGCATCGCGTGGGCGCCAATCTGGCCGTTTTCATATAAGGATGAAAATGGACCATTGCCATTCGTCTAAACCGGTATTTCTAAAACCAAATAATTTGTATATTATGAATACACTCATGGTGGGTAATGAATCGCAATCAATGCCTTTCGTTTTCTTTGATGAAGGAAACTACCCTATTCTTTTAAGTTATTTCATTCTACCGTACTCACTTAAGACTATCCAATAATTACGCGAGGTGATTTTGGCAATTTTTAAACTCACCTCAGTGATATATCCTGAGATTTGGCTTGACCCCCTCCCTCTAATCTCTCATTATATTGGTCAAAATTCACATTTTCAGTGTAAATACGTTTGCATTGCTTCATTGTGTTGGATTAATAAAAAAACAATTTGTTTTATTACTTTTATTTAAGATTAGTTAAGACTAATATTTTTACGATTACTAAGATCGCTATTTTATACCGTTTCTTGCAGAAAAAAAAATTACGTGATACTTATCAGGACCTTCCTCTCCCCCATGTGAGATTGGGAGAGAATCGGCTTGATTCCTCCATGCCCGAAATGTCTCACGTAATTAATGAATGCCCCCTTATCTCCAACAACTCAGGGTAAAAATTTTAGTCATTGATGATAATGCGAGGGAGTAACTAATTAAGCTTAAGGCCTGGTTACACGGTACATTAAAGCGTACAAGTTAATGTATGTTTGCGTGAATGACTTTGGTGGACCGGAACGGCATATGTACAAATATATGAACCAAATTAGAACAGGTTCTATTTTCTGTGCATGCATTCACACAAGTTGGGTGGTTATACAGTGCATTTTGCTGATCATTCTCGCGTTCATACATTTAGACATTAACCCCTATGTGTTAATGTATTGTGTAACCAGGCCTTTAAGAAAGAAGAGGGTTCAAAAAAATCCATTCAAATTAGCAAATATATGGTACCATAATAGTAATAATAAATAGATAATCAGATATGAAAACAAATAATTTATTTTGATTTGGTTAGTCATACATTTTAGGAGATACTGTCTTAAAAATTATTGCCCTGCATTTTGCGGATACCCACAAATTTATTTGCACATTATAATTAGGGTAATATGGCACATTCAATAACACATAGTGGAATGAACAGTCTTGGCAATTGGTCTTAATTATATAGCTTATACAAATTATTTTGAACTCTGTTTGAATCGTTGTATTTTGTCATTAACACTTGAGAGAGAAACATGTACTTAGTCAAATGCTAGGAGAAGTATAATGTAATGCTGCCCTCATGCTTAGTGTCACCATTAATTGCTATTTAAATAACAATGGTTCATGGAATTACAACACTTCCACCCATGAAGATCTACACTTGTAGCCATTTTTGTATCACTTTGCCAAAAGCTAAATCTGATAGTCAATATGTATACTGATTTATGACAAAAATCTTCCACTCGAGATAATGATTATTGTGCATAAAAATATGAATACACAACAGAAATAGCGCATCACCAAGATATAAGCACATTGTATTATTGCAGTATCCAAACACAATAGTTCATCACAGTTATTAATATTTCGAGAGTATATTCCACGGTTTGCATAGGTTGGCCTTTTGCTCCACATACAATTTTGACAAAGTGAATTTTACTTAATAATATATGCAAGCTACATTCACATTTATAATTAAGACAGCAAAAATACTCCTCTAAACCTGAGACCGTATTCACATTCCCCATCAAACCCAGTGCTGGTGCTGGCAACAGCACCGGCAAGTGTAGCTGGTAAAGAACTTTGAAATTCAGATACCAATGGCAAGAGGCAGCAACAGCTGCCAGTTTCAATCTTCTTACATGAAAACTTTCACATGCACACCAACTTTGATGGAACCGGACAAGAGGTTCTTTACTCAGATAATATTTCTCTGCATAAAAAGAGGATAAACCAGTACAATTATGGGATCTCAAACAAAAAGATGGCAATGCCATCCACACAGCACTCAATCAGGGAGAGGGCTTTCTTTTAAAAAATTCCAACAACACAAAAAATTTGAACATAGCCCTCAGGCTGAGATACCAACATTCTGGCTACCACACCTTTCAAATCATTGCAACCCGAGTCACTGTGAAATGCAAATGACCAAATTTTTTATATGAAGCCAAGTTTTACACTTATGGGAACCAAATAAAGATTTATTTACCAATTCAATCACTCACGATACATTGAATGCCTCAGAAGGTGAAAACCTGATGCTTATTGGCAAATGCTCTATGGTTTAGATTGTTCAGTCTTCGATGAGATCAGTTGAAAAATGTTTCCCCAGCCATAAGAGCTAATGAAGGCCAACATTTCTGCTGGATTACAGCTGTTCATCACTTCCCTGTTGTAACTCTATCCATGCCTGCAGTCATAACATCTTAGTAAATGAGTAGTAACTGAATATTTTAAGCTACGTTTTGTCACTACTCATTTAATAGCTTCATGAGTCATGGATGGGCAACTCAAAAATTTTGCATTCTGTATTCTCCATGTCTACAGCAAATGTAATTACATCCTTATACGTGATTAGCCTTCTGAGCACACAGCTTCATATATGTCTAACCATGTTGAGGTCCAGAATACATACTTCCCAATGAAATGAGAGTTCTGAAGGATCTACCGTGCACAATGTATACTCAAGAAATTCATTTGTGAAACATCAGCTTGGCATATTAAGCTATTGAAATAAATTACACTGGAAAATCTTTACACTGAATTCACTCCGTTTTCCTAAGAACAATGCTCCCTTCTGTGAAGTAGGTTCCTCTATCTTTGATGATGTATCTCCCAAATAACATATGTATCCTACTCCTCTTACATCCCAGCATGCTTTGCCAAAAAGAACATCACAAAGATGGTGGCATTTGCATTGATAAACTGAGGGAAGCTGCCAACACCATGCATACCACCAAGAAGGATTAACAAGGATCCCAAATGCAAGAACGTATGTGAAATAAGAATTACAAAGAAACAACTTGGACCTTTGTTTATCTTCATATTATTCCACACGCACAATACTGATGACTTCAGCAAAAGGAATCAGCTCACCCCAAATTTCCCTACTAATCAAAGTTTGAGTTGATCGAGGGTAGTTTTTATTCCTCAGATACCATAACCTGATCTTCAAAACAGCAAAGTGCATCCCACCATCATCTCCCTAACGCATTAATTTCCTTCAACCCTCCCTCTTCACCTACTGTTAACACCTTTCGCTTCTGCATTCCCCACAATTCTCCTTCCAGGCACCACCATTTATTTGAGTAAGCAACAAGAGCCACTCCTATCTGGTCCTTCCACAGGGTTCATGCTAACTTCCCATTTCCAATTTCCTTGATTTCTAGAGCAAATCTTTTTAATTTTACCACATCCTTATCAATGAAAAAGCACTCAAAATGTGGACTGAATGGAAAAATGCAGCAAGGTATTGTGAAATAAAGGGAAGGAAGTACATGTAATGGCAGAAAAAAAGTGAAGTAATGCCAAATTGGCACTACCTTCCCGCAAGGATGCCAAGGGTGCCATTCAGCAAGGATGGCAACAAAATGCTCACCTCACTGCTTGAACCCTGCAATGCTACGCTTCAACCACAATTTACATCCCTATTCTGTGCCTCTAGAAATATTCCCTGACCGGTATGAACTTTGAGCCAAGATAAAGGCCAGACATCAGGGGATCTTCTGGTGCCTAGTAACCATTGGATAGATTAGACCGTTCATAGCTTGACTAAGGTACTCTTGCCAGCTACCTGCAAGTGGCTAGCAGGATAAGTATGGCATTGGACCAGTGGACCAAGTGCCAGATCACCTCTTCCACCAGTGTCCACTGTGCCCTTCCTTTTTCTTCATTCCTAACTTGCTCATACAATCTCCCCAGCCAAAAAACTATCTTATGAGTGCTGAAAATTACTGACATTACCACATTACATATATAAAAGGTCTCCATACCACTTGGGACACTATCTCGCTCACAGGCATTTATTGGCCATTTACCCGTACACTCAAACACAGAAATTAAAGTCAATATTCTTCGATCTCAAGCATCATAGACAATATCAGAGGACAAAACTGTTAAAAATCCAATAATGTCAAAACTTCCTCAGCTGATACCACGGTCACACTTCCTCTATGAAACTTTGGCATCTCCTATAAATCGTAAAATATCTCCATCATTGTAACTTTGATGGCACAACAATTTCAATCTTTAGTCAGCCTAACTTTCTTAGCAGACCATCACATAATTCCATTTAACCAGCTACACCACCAAAATTCAATAAATCAATCTCATTTAATGGCCTGCTGCTGACCTGGAATCACTGATTTTCATACGTGTAGTAGGAAAAAAAAGAGCACAGAAAAAGTAAGGGATTACTTCAGTGGCAATAGCCGTTTACCTAATCCCTTCACCCTTCAAGTCGATCAATAAATTTTTAGGCTTAGCTGCACTGATTGACTTGAATTATTTTTAAGTTGGTGTGAGTCAAGTCCATAGCAAAATGATGATTTTTTGAACAGTATGCAACACCTGGACACACTGCAAAAGTGTTAAAGGGAATTCATGCTTCGTATACATATTTACATGAAGACTAAAACATGGAGGCACATATTTTTTTACTGATTTACCAGAATTTTTGGAATACATGCTCCCTATTACTTAATAGATTTTCCAACATTATTAAATGTATCATCCAATTTTTAGAACATTGCACTACATAAATCCAGCCTTTTTATTTTATGGTAGGCTAACTAAACAAAGTAACAAAGTTTCAAGAATGTTAACTTGAAAGCAACAATTTACTGCTTTTTAGCAAATGAATCAAATAAAACTTTTAGTATTTCATCAAATAATTTTCTCAAAGAGAGAAAAAACCTTTGAGGCCAAATACTACCATTGTGGAAAATCCATAAAAATTCAAAACTGGTTTTGCTGAATGCCATTCAATCAAGAATTAGGCAAGGCATTCAGTGCCCCTCAAATGATGTTTCTTCGACTGACTCTTAAGGCCTGTTTACACGATAAATTAACCTGTACAAGTTCATGTCTGTTTGCCTGAATGATGTTTGTGGACCGGAACAGACCATGCATGAATGCATGAACCAAATTAGAACAAATTCTATTTTCTGTTGATGCATTTGCACAAGTTGGGTGGTTAGACGGTGCATTTTTGTGTTCATTCACGCATTCATACATGCTGACATTAACTCGTATGGGTTAATGTACCGTGTAAAAAGGCCTTTACAGTTTTTGGCACTTAGGAATATTTCTTTATGATAATGGCACAGGATAAACATATATGTAAATTATAAATGATTACAAGCAGGGGTGTTTTTGATGCATGTCTGGGAACAGGGGAGGAAGCATGTAATGCTTCCACAGATACAAGCACAGGTCCCAGAAGCCTCAGCTGAAGTAATGTTATCATGAATAAATGAAGTCCCGATTATGGAGGACCTAACTTCCCTGATCCCTCCAAAGAACCATCCCAGGATATATTCAAACACCAAGCAAGATAATTTCTAATTTACATCAATTTGACCCCAAAACAAGACACATACATACAAATGAGAAGTAAGTAACTAAACTCTCATGGTTTCGTAAATACCCAAGGAAATGATGCTCTCTTGCTGGTTTTACATACATACTTAAAATCCCAAGAAACAATAAATAGTTGGCAGAGTACATACAATGACAGTTACATATATCCTTATGAAATGCACATGTCAAGAGACTTAGGATACTAGGGCTAATTTTCATTGGAGATAATTCTCATCACAAACAGTATGCATGTGAACAGACATTTCATCTTTGGCATATGCAGTTATAATTTTACATAATATTTGTCACGTGGGAATACAAAACTTCCCCACATGGAAAATGCTATCCACATAAAATAAATAATCGTTCAAAAAATAAAATAACTAATTCACGAGGCTTAAAGTCATGGAAAATAAGCATTCCAGAACCTAATATTCTTACCAAACACTCAACAGAATATCACATTTGCTTACTGATCCTTATCAACTTTGAGACCACCTAAGCCACTAAACTAAGGACTGCATGGTAAAATGTTTTTCTCTGAAACAATGCAAAATCATCACTCTTTATCAAACCATATTGTTCATCTTGGTTGTACATTTATGATAGAAAAGCAATATTCAAAAAGATACCACTTCGATAAGTTACAAATTTTTAACCATCAAGCCAACGACTGAAGTGACGATAGATTTCACATCATTATGCACTTCCTATTCGGAAAGGAGATGCGAAATATTTATTATTACTGCAATGAATATTCATCATCTCAAGAAAAGACGTGCACCAACTCACCATGTACCACATTGCTTTCCAGCTGATACAAGTCCAGCATGATTACAAATCTCAAGCATTTAACCTGTTTTTTCAGCAGCATTTATCTGACCCACTATGCACGAGCAAAAGCAATGTATACTTCAAACCTGACAAATTGTCTCATTCCACCTTGTTCATGCTCCCTTTACTTAATATTACATCACTTATATCTCTGAATTACCCTTATTCAAAGATTTCCCAAATACCTACGGCATTGCATAATCTCAAAAATGAGATATTATTCAATGTGTATAATCATCATAATATAGTCATGTAAGAAATAACGAATTTTAGGATTTTTATCCATGATTGATTCCAAAACAGAATTCACAGACTTACAGACAAGAAAGACTTTCAAAGGTACTTACACGACAGACAGCCCCAATAAATAAAAGTACTCCTCTACATTTTTTTGAAAAGAATTAAAAATCCTATGGTCACTCTAAAACAATAAATATTTCAACATATCCAAACTATAAACAACGTAAAACAAAATATATATATATATGCACGAAAGCCCAAATGCAAAAAAAGTCAAAGTAATATTTATCAATACATTTAAAATGCAACATTACCACACTAATTATATTGCTGAGACATTATAAATGCTAAACCATTCAATATAAAAACAGAGAATAACCCCCAGAAACTAAAATTTCACCATTATATAGCAGCAATAAATAATGAAATTTTTACGCAATAAATGCTTCAAAATCACGAATAAATTTTGTTGGCCAAATCAAGCCACTAAAACAGACATCAGTTTCTATCCCTGAAATCAACTAGAACATTGCCCATGCTGTCTATTAAAGAAAAAAATCCCAGATTGAATGTATGTAGATCACAGCCTAGCTGTCACCTGGTCATAAGGCAAGCAGCTAGCCTCCACTAGCTCGATGAATCTTGCCTTTGACGCTGAATCTGGTGGACTGCAGCAGATTGAATGAGGCATATGTACAATACCTTTCAGATATCCAAGGGATGTAAAATGCTCGAAATATTTTATGTGATCTGAAAAACAAAGTAAGACAGTAAGGCAAAGGAAAAATCAATCTATTGTTTGACGATCATACTTTGCAGAAATTTTCAATGTCGATAAATAAAAATATGCAAGCACCTTAGTTTTTAACAGTCATTAATTTTCATTCCCAAGATTTAAATTATCTACATCTATATAATACCTCGTAAGCCGTCTAAAAGGCGTGGGGCAGGGGGTGTCAGGACACTAGCCATTTACCCATAAAAATGAAGTGCTCTAACGAAGATTGGACTAGCATTTATTTAAGCCCTTTATGGTTCAGGGGAAAAACGAATTCCCATGTCTATCAGCTTGGCAAAACATGTCTCTTAATTTATCGCTTCTATCGGACCTGGAAATATAGTGTGGCTAGAGCTAGAGCCACACTATATTTCCAGGTGTACACACACACATATTATGTTCCATGTGTCACTCTTAAAGATATCCATTCTCAATTGTTCAAGCAATCTAAGCATAGCGTGCAGCCTCCGAGTCTCCAGCGGCTCCCAGCCTAATTCGCTTAACATCTGGGTAACACTGTCTGCACGCCCATAACAGTTTTTGACGAAACGCGCAACCTTCCTTTGTATTTTATTCAGTTAGTGGATTGAGTCTTTCTGATTAGAGATTCTTTGAGATTAAGTCTGCACCGGATCCCATACGCTCACTGCATATTCAAGGTGCGGTTGTATGAGTGCGAAATAGCACTTTTCTTTAACTTTCTCATCCGAATATCTTCCCACAATACGCTTGATGAATCCTAATTTCTTCAGGCCTATGCCACAAATATTTCGGAAATATTCTTTATATGTGTTCCCCGCGAGAGGTTCGAGGATATCATAACTCCCAGGTATTTCACTTCGTCTGTTGCCTTTATGTTAATACCATCCACAGCATAAACATAGTTGAACGAATTCTGCAAGAAATGTACTGGCATTTGCTCAGATTAAGTTCGAGACTTGCGAGAATAGTTTTTGTCAATGTATTTTTGTAGTTCATTATTGGTGGGATACTACTACGTTCTTTATTATAAACACTTTTATTCATGGATAGTTTTTTATTTGTAATAAAGGCACCTGACTTTTAAATAGAATTACCTATGCAGCTATCTACATAATTATTCTCATCCACACCTGATGGACACATTATTCAAATGAAATGTAGAAATGGAAACCAAGGTCAAAAATCAATGCATAAAATACATAGTGTACAAACAATAACTATGCTAAAAAAGGTTCTTACACAAGTTTATAAAAATTTCTATTTTATTACCGGTTTCAGCTATTACACCATTATCAAATCGTATCTCCTCATTAGTATTTTATAATGGTGTAATAGCCGAAACCGGTAATAAAATAGAAATTTTTATAAACTTGTGGAAGAAACAAAGTGTCTTTCATTGTCAATAAATAAACTATGTATTCATCACATTGATTTATGAAACCAATTAACAGTTTATTAAACTTTTTTGCATTGTTAACATAATTTAGTCTTTAACTTAGTTCTCTTTTTTTCATTTTTTTTTCAAATTTGTTTATCGTAATATATAGGATACTTTGCCTATTTGGGGTGAAGTGCACCAGTCCTGATAAGCCCCAATTAATTGGAATCTAATGCATTACAATAGAACACATGTAGATTTGAAAGCAAGATAAGAAGGTACTCACCTCTCGGCATCAAGAAAAGGTATAGAAGCCACCAAGGTCCAGTTATCTGTTTGCAGTGAGTAGCGAGGCTCAAGAGTAGTCTCCCGTTCCAAATCCAAGTCAACCAGGAAGTGGCAATCCTTTACTGACACCTGGTGAGAGCATCATTTCAAAACTTGAACGCCAATTGTTCGTAAGTCAATGTAACTTTGTGAAAGTGGAATAAAACAATAATACCAGAACCGTTCAAAGTAAACCGGGACTAGCCGCGGTGATAACTTTTGCGGGAGTCACCCGCAATGCACAATCGTGCGAAAGATCCACAGAGAAAAAAATCATTCGCCTTGACCGGGATTCGAACCCGGATCCCCCGATTTCCGGTCGAGTGCTTTAGCCAGTTAAGCTACCGAGGCGTCATTCTTCCCTATGGATATTTTCGGACACTACCGGACAAGATGTTGCTGGACTGCAGAGCATATGATGCCACAAGCAGTCCAAGTCCAGCCAGGCGCTGTGCGCACGATTTGGAATGCTTGTGGCATCATATGCTCTGCAGTTCAGCAACATCTTGTCCGGTAGAGTCCAAAAATATCCACAGGGAAGAATGACGCCTCGGTAGCTTAACTGGCTAAAGCACTCGACCGGAAATCGGGGGATCCGGGTACGAATCCCGGTCAAGGCGAATGATTTTTTCTCTGTGGATCTTTCGCACAATACTAGAACCCTTTTAATTCCTCCATCATATTTGTAATATAAGCGTCATGTTTGATTCTTGTCCCCAAGAATGATCATCATGATACATATTTGGCAATCATGAATCAATGAATATTCCCACAAACACTTACATAGCGACTAGTCTCTTCTCTGTTCATGTCATTCATGTCTTCAGGAATGATCATTGTAGCATTCGGCAAGCTGTCGTATTCTTTTGGTAGCTGGCCACGAAACTCGGATTGAATAAACTTGAGGTTCCAGCTAATTATAGAAAAGAGTGCAATAATTAATGGATATCAGATTTGATTTGATTTATTTCTTTTACCTGGTCCAGATAAGGCCACAATCCGGCCCCCTCTTCGTCTGGACCAGAGCTCTCTTTACAAGGTTATCAGACAAACTATGATGTAACGATTAGACTAACCACAGAAAATTTCCAGGACACATGAAATGAGCTTTGGATGTATTCAGATACGTGATGGCTAAAGCTTTGATTACACATAGTTTAAATACATAACTTGTAATTGGTTGGTTGAGAGCCCTGGCATTCAGTTCAAACAATACAACAACAAAAATTATGCTTTTGTTGTGAACATAGAAAGAGTAAACTACCAACTGTATTTTTTACTAAATAAATTTTTGTGCACCCCTTGTTACCTCAGGCTTCAACACCCAAAACCTTCTCATAATGGAAATCAAAGAATTACACCTAGAATCTTCACCGACAAATTTTGATTGACACAGCCAAGGTTTCATAGCACACACCTGTTGATGTAACTATGCCATAAAATCTGGGTTGCACCTATTAAATTTGCAAGTGAACCTTACAAATAGCTAGTCATTTACTTGTTCAATGCTTAACCTGGAGGTTGCTTTGATTAATTATTGTGCTATTCATTAATTTCCACAGATTTTTGTGAGTTACTAACTGAGCAAAAGTGAGAATTAAAATCAACAACATTTTAAATATCCATTAAAAGTCAATAGGAAGGAGTACAAAACTCACTTTGAATCAGGAAGAAAAAAGCTTGAAGGAAACCTGTACCACTCCTTTCCCATGCATACATTGATGGATCGTCCACCACTTGGGACATGGCCTTCAGCTGCCATCTTGCTAAACTCCATGAAAACATCAAATGGCGCATGGTATCCTATGATAAAGGGATCACAATGATATCGAAGTTTAGGCTTGACATAAATGTGAGCATGCGTGACAGATAAGTCTGAAAACTAATTAATGTTAAGAATTGCAGCAAAATAAGGGTCACATGATTGACTTAAGAAGAAATGCATTAAGTTGTTAAGCCCCAAAGCACAATTTATAACTCCTGATGGCAAACATCCATTTTATATTAAAAACATTTCTAGGACAAAAATAGGTGAAAATATAAGCGATGCGATTAAGAGAGGAAGGTCGTCATAACACCAGTGGCGGCGCGTGCGTATACGCATGTTAGCAAGTGCACACCCAAAGATGAATGAATTATAAAAGAAAACTATTCCTTTGCAACGAGAAGGATAAAAATCCTGTCTGCATATGCAAGAAACATGAAGCTCCGAACGCTACAGCTATCTCCTGTTCGAATTCGCCGCTCTACAAGTGTGCGATCCCGTAGCATCGCGCCGGGCACATTTTCGGTCTATGCGATTGCTTGAGGGTGCTCTGGCGGGACGAAGTAAGCGGGGGGGTATGTGCAGTTCAAATGGGTGATGGGAGCAGACTCAAAACGATGCGAGTGCGCACGCGCATATTTTTGGTGAGTGACTGGCAGGTAGTGTAGTGGTGTAGCCGCCACCTACACTACCTGCGCCCAGGATCCTAGTGCGTCTACAGAGTCATCTGTATGGCCGTTTTCTACACTAATTCCACATAGGGTATAAGGAAAGGAGAATGAATTTCACCTACCGTCACTTGTAAGGGTGTGTTTAGAATAATTATTTTCATGCATGCTAATATTATTTCTGTTCATGCAATTTTAAGAGTAGAATATACCAATGATATGTTTTGCTTGCTATGTATTCTATTACGACGAAATATGATGCTCATGGATTAGCATTAACATATTATAATTAAATCATCCTATATCTGATTTAATGCACACCCTAGATAAATTACCACCAGCCGCCACTGCATTACACTAAGATTACATATGTACCATGCATTAAAAGCTTCTACAAACCATTGAATCAAATGTAAAATTGGCTAATTCTAAAATTTACATAAGCATTTTATTTTCTAAAGAAGCTGATAAAATCTGTTTTTTACTAAAGCACCTAAAATCTAGAAATCATAGGGCCAAAAAATTTCTTATTATTAATCAATTATTAATACAATGGGGAACAAATGGCCAACTTTTTTAACAGAAAAGTAAAATTAGAGATCTAATTTTTAAACCAAATTCCCAAGGGATAGGAAACTGATAAAAGCTAGCCTAAATGAAGGGATCACATGAAAATGAGGTAAATGTGATACTACATGAAAAACAATGTATGTATCTCTTCCCTGAAAACATCAAATGGATGCATGAGCCTAAGAATTTATTAGAAAGAAACCTACTTCTTGTAGCAGAGTCATTAAAGGCAACAAGTAAACTCCTTGGAGCAGCGTGAGGTTATACGTAAGGAAAGAAGAGGGTATGGTAGCGACAAGTACAGGGAAATATGCATACACAAAGAAATTCAGACTTAAAAAATATCTACCTTGAAATTTTTAACATGGAAACCACATTAGGCAAAATCAAATTTTGCATTTCGGCCCAAATCAAAAGATAAAAATTTAAAAAATAGGTTTGAATCCAACAAAACTTACAACATTTCGTGATGCATGCCCCAAACTTAATCAATATCGCACGACTTTAACTACCTAAAATAAGAGTTCAAAACTTACATGCAATTGATAGAACAGTCTGTAAAGTAAATGAGATAAATGTTAATGAGGGGAAGCAATTGTATTAAATGAGAAAAAAACACAGGAGGCACACATAAAGCAAGCAATAGGCTTCTGTTCAGGGGACCTAGCAGTAGGAAATTAATAGCACAGTCTTTACATTAAATGAGATGAATACTAATAAGGGGTATTAAATGTGAAAAAACATAAGAGGCACACATAAGGCAAGCAATAGGCTTCTGTTTGAGGAACCAAGCCATAGGAAAAACCTGTCATTGATCAGTGATGAAAAAAATGCAGAAATTTGTTCTTCTGGGAAAATTTGCAAAATTTAGTGAGTAAATGAGGCAGCATGCTTATGTTTTTTTCTTCTGATCTTTTAATTATGAAATTAATTTATGCTATGCATTCATTTAATTTGTTGCCTTCCTTTCCGCCTAATCCTTTCCAAATACTCAATCCTTCAACTTGCCCAATAAAGAGCACACCCCAAGATGATTCATTTTCCATAACTTTTAACAGAGTCAGCTGTCTGCAACCCTAGGAATGTTCTGAAATTACCTTTGTACAAAGCAAGTATTCTTGATGTCCCAAGGAGGGAGCAGACAATGATGGCAGGCAGTGCTATCCAAATGGTATCTCTTAGATAGTGTGGTGATGGCGATGCCCCATTAGTGGTGCTTCCTTTCTCCCCAGGAGTGGCTGCCGGAGGAGTACTTGGCTTCACGGACCCCTTGCCAGTCCCCTGATTGTTTCCACCAACAACATAACGAAACCACAGCTTCTGTCCAACATCAACAGACAGAGCACCGCAAAGGCAAATCAAGGGGTAAATGGGGAAAAGAAATCGTTCCTCCTGGAAAAGAAAGATAAAAATAATGAACACTTAATGATAAATGAAAATGAAAAACTTTGAGTATGTCCACAGTATTTATTATCGTACGACGCACTTCAGCGAACCACCTTCGCCATCAGGTACAAATGCAGGTTTGCCTGCATTTTTACCTGATGACATACACGAAGTTTTTCATTTATCATTGCAATAAGTTCCACAACATCTCGGCAAACATGGTTGAATACATAAACAGTTAAGACAACATGATAATATGATAACGTGATAATATGATAACATGATAATATGATTTTTTTCCTCAAAGAATCAAAAAAGTAAATTATGAGGAACTACACCATCCACTACATGAGAATAAACATACATACAGCAGACTCCCGATTATCCGGCTGCGGTATATCCGTGTTGCGGATTATCCGTGCATGACTTTCACTCACGCTCAATATTTTCCGCGATCTTTATGAAAAAATAATAATCGGACGCAAAATCACCGCAATTACTGCATTAATGCTAGGATACACACGGGGCTTATTATTTTCGTTAGAATCCCCTTCGTGAAATGGAAGTGATCGCGCGTTAGCTGCCTTCACGGGAGCACAGTGTTCCTGTTTTCCAAGCATCGCAGTGCGCGACTGCACTCCTTGATCACGGATACACGGCGCGCAGCAGTTGCAACCCGGGCAACTTGTGCAAGATGCGACTACGTGGCGTGGTGCCTGATAGTGTAGTTTCCGACGTCGAGCAGTGGTTTTGAAGCATTCGTGCAAACCACCTTTCTGTATCCGTGATCACCCAGTCACGGATTTGTGGTTTTCAAAACCACGTATGTGGAGAATTAATAATACGAGTGCAAACATGTTATCGCCGCTCAAAAGATCGCGAACTGGCGAAGAAAGCTCTCAATGAATCCGGAAGGCACTCTAAAATAACATATTAACGGCATAAATAGTGATACATTGTTTTTTCGTAAATTATGAACATTACAAGGCGTTTAAGTGAAAGTTTGGGTTATCCGTGTTTTCCGATTGTTCGTGCCGTCTCTCCCCATCATTAGCCCGGATAATCGAGAGTGTACTGTATATGTAATATATTGCATAAAATTATTCAAATAATGAACATTTTCAATTTAATAAATTCAAAATTGAACCAAAAATACATCAAAGTGTGAAAATACCATTCTCCCGCTACCATAGCAGCATGCTTCATAAGGGTGATGCTGTTTTTACCGATTAGGAACATGCAAACTATCCACTACTTATTCCTTATTCTATGATAATTTCAATGACGGTAAAGCTATATTTTTAAATTATTATTATTATAGTACAGTGGAACCTCGTTAAAGCGAGTACGGGCTATAGCGAGACCCCCGCTATTACGAGAGATAGCCGATGCACCGTCAATTGACGCTATAATAAGCGTGTTAAAAAATTCGTTTTTACGAGGCCCTTTTAGTGTTGGCTCTCGCCATAGCGAGGGTTTCACCGCCGGAAAAACTTACATTAAGACTCCTTGATCTCTGTAATTGCTAGCAATCTGTTAGAAATGAAGTTAATGGAGTGCTCAGTTTCAAATTTATGTGGTAAACTGTCGTTTGATAAATAAGTAGTTAATTTTGGTGAAAATATTGTGGCATTAGCATTGGCGAATGCTTGATCTTCTTTTGTTCCTCGGGCGGCAGAAAGCAGTCGTGAGCATACCCACACGTCCATGAGTTGCATGAATAGAAAGCATTTGATGGCAGGCACCATGGCCAAGAAAACACCAAACAATTAGCCGTTGTTTGAGTAAGGAAATTTAGTGATGCAAATAAACATCACCTTTCGTCTGGATTTATGCTTATGTTTATCAGATAGAAATTTATCTGTCACCGCACCACTCTGTTCCTGTATAACTGTTCGCAACAGGTATACCATATTGGCTATTATTTGCTCCACCTCCGATAAAGCGACAATAACGAGTGTTTATTGGTGCACCGTGGGGCGTCGTTTTATCGAGGTTGCACTGTATTCTACCGATTAAGGTAGGTTATAAATAATCAATCAAAATTTACAAACAACTCAAGCTATTCAGCCTCATTGAGAGAGAATAGCGCATATGGATGTGATATCAGACACACCTTGTGGGGTTGGAAGAAGAAGACCAAGATCCAGAGATAAAATGGAGCAATGGAGAGGCTGTAGGGCAGGCATTGTGAGTGCCTAGGCCGACACGGGAGGACATAGTGTGCTAAGAGAAGGGCTGGAGCGACCATCAGCGCTGCCAAAAACACGAAGTTGAAGTTCAGCATGCCATTAATGAAGTAGAAGTACCACGGCTCTGTACCATACAGATCAGGACCTCTGCCACCTCCAAAGACATTGTAGACCACAAGATTGTAAGGTGCAACCACCAGGCGGCCAAAATACTGGGAGTCAATCTTCACCATGGGTAACTGCATGGAGGAAAAAATTAATGCTAAAAAGGCAAAGTCATGAAAATATATGTAACTCAAATTAATACAAAAATCCGCTCGGAGTGAGGTGACCCACGGATGTTGTCTTCTCTTTCCTTGTCTAATCTGCAGAATCTCAGACTTAAAATGGACTTCAACTTTCTACACAACATATTGAACTCGACTTTTGACTGCCCTGAACTCCTCTCTCTGTTGAATTTTAGAATACCGACTCGTTCCACCCGCTCGCTCTCCCTACTCCATCTCCCTATTCCCAGAATTTCCCTGACCAAGCGCTCACCTTTATATCGCCTCTCCTCCCTCCTAAATTCGCTCCCTCCTTCCATAGATCCTTTTCACCTGTCACGCAAAAAATTCACTGCACAAGCTTTGACCCATATATCTGCTAATTGAATGTTATACTTCCCTACTGGTTAATTCTTTTTGTTTTTATATTGTTATTGTATTGTGTCTAATTCATGTATGTCATCGTTAAAAGTTTCACTGTAAATTGGCGTCACGGCTGTATGTGAAATTTACTTAAATAAATAAATAAGGACCTGAAGCCCCACTCCCTTCATGTGTAAACTCCACATGCCAGTGGCTTTGTCCGTGTAGAGATTTACCCTCACCTATCAAAACCAACTAAAGGCTGGAATAACAGAGGGAGTTAATGTAGAGATACAGTCAGCCACAATAGGTACACCATTTCCTAATTGGTCACCTAGGTCAATCAATAAATATGTAATGTGTGAAGACAGAATTGCCATTTTGCTATCCATATAAATTTAATTAGCTATAAGAATTTACTGTGGCAACAATATACTCAGAGTCAACATTGATGTTGATTGACCATTTTTTAAAAGCACAACACTTAAAAACAATGCTTCATGGGATGTTCCTCATCCTTTACAAGTATCATTTAACTTTTTCAATCATAGTGATATTTCGAATGAAAAAGCATACAAAATTGATAACCAACACCCAAATTCTTATAAATGATCCATTAGTTTCATAAGAATTACATATTGTATACATCTACCAAAATAATGATGAAAACAGCAACACATAAAATGGACATACATGAAACATTGATGTATATTCATGGCAAAAAAAATGTCGGCTGTAAGAATAACACAGAAAAAAGGATGATGGCAAGAAATAATAATAAAAAGAAAGTGTTGAAACGGATAAAAGAGAAGGTGTTGGAGATGAGGCATCGGATCAAGGATTTAAGACGGGCACAACAGATGGGAGGGTATGATCGAATGCTTATGAGGTACAGATAGAAGTACATAAATATGTATGTAGCATAATCAAAAAAAATACATGGACTGTTCAGAAGGTGGATGAAATCAAGGCCATAACGAGCGTGGGGGAGGTCTAGGAGTTGAAACCCACCTGAAATGATGGGGGAAAAAAGTATTAAGCACGCCCCCATTATTTCAAAGATTCATAATTTCAAAAATAGGAGAGGAAGGGACACAAAAAAATTGAATAAAATACAATGCGATATGCAGGCAATAAGCTCAACTGTACGTGGTCAAGCTTTCTATTTAAGCTGACCAGGAGTGGACTAAGGCCATTGTTTTCAGGGGAGTTGGTTCATTACTTTCTGCAGTCTTAGTGGTTTGCAGTACCTCTCAGGGATAATCCATCTGAGTTCAGATATGCATTGACAGGTGGCTTATTAGGTATTTATCTATAAATTTTAAACACTGTTTGTTAAACAAATGAAATAAAAACTTTCATTAGAGAAAAAACCTAAGAGATCTTTTCATTTTCTGTTGGTTAACATTTAATGGAATATTTGAAATGGAATGAAATTTCAAAAAAAGCTAAAATTTAAAAAAAATGTCAACAGAAATGATTTCCTTTATCACTTACCAATATTGCTACAACAGACACAATGCACCACTCAAAGAATTTGACAAATTCTCGTCTCCGAAAAAGCATATCCACAGCAATGGGAGCCCTGAAAGTAAATATGGTAACACTTCACAATTTATAGCAAAATAGATTGTAAGAAAATACACTAATCAATAATTAAAACTGATCTAAGGATTTGCTACAAATACAGCATGTAATAGATGTAAAACATTCAAAATAAAACAAAACCTTACACTAAAATAGATATTAAACTCAAATAGGTATAAAGGAAAATTACCCAAGGAGACCAGCAAATGGCCAGCTAAGGAAAGTGGACAATGCTGTGGTGAAGATGGCAAACTCATATTTTCGTTGGTACCATGCTCCAAGTGATAGCATAGCCATGTACCTGAAATAAAAAATTGGAAATAATTCAAATATTAAAAAAAAACTCCTACATACATTCATCTCAATGGAATGGACAGCTGGGAGGAAATATGCAGTCAACAGGGTATACATGAAATGATGAGAAATAAGACTATCTAAAAAATATGACATGACTACCTGCCTAGAGTTTTTAAATCGTCATTTCAAGAGTAAATGCTATTACCAGGGGTGTAGTTGCACTGTAGGTCTCACATCACTAAGGGGTGGCTGTTGTTAAGACAAATGAACAGCCAAGGAAGTTAAGGTACAAAATAGATAAATTGCTCCCTCTGTTCACACAATCTATTTCTCAAATTTAAGATGAAAATTCCCAAACGATATTACGAAGTATTTTTTTTGGCAAAGTTATGGCCTGGAGCTGGTCACTAATATTACTCATTTGCAAATCGAACGCCGCCACTGGCTATATAAGTTGGTGGCTGCTGAATAGAGGTAGGATTCAAATCTCTTATACAGGAAATATATTTGGCAACAGGTAAATACCAACAGAATTAGCCACTTAGGCAGGTTTTACTGTATGCACTCATAGGACCTAAAAATCCAAATACATAACTGAATTTTCCACACTATTTTATGGATTACTGCCTTTCCACCAATCTATTTTATAGGATAGTAGTTCCTTTTTCAATGAACTCAAATCTGATTGGTTTCAATAGTGTTATCTTGTGTTGCCTCAATGATGGTGTGAGATTTTTCTATCCTTCTTCTTCTCCTATCCCAACCCTGGGGATATTGTCAGGCTTGTACACCTGGCCATAGGAGAGTGACCTTACAGATTTGATTACTTCATTTCACCAGTCTTTTCATCATTCACTTTATATTTACAGGGCTTCAAACTTCCAATCGTACACGATCATACTCTCTAAACCAGTCTATACTCATTCATATAATAAGGAGCTTCCTCAATCGATAGGTGGTTAGGATGGTATACCATTGTGTACGCAGAGGTGAAAGTTGAGAACAAAGATAGATCCTATGGTAAAAACCTGATTCGAAAGCCTGACAGCTTTTTGGCAGAGTTGATTACTGAATAGAAATGAATTCATTCGTAAAAATGAGGTTAAGAACAGAATAATGTAAATAAATATATACTAAGGTATTCATGCAGTCTGACATAAAAAGATAGAAGAGGTACACACATTGAAAAACTTGATGGCAAATAGGCTGTGCTGGCAACAAACATTCCTGCTCCAAAGACCATGAAAGCCAAAGTCAAACGTCCAACGTGGACACCAAATTCTCGACAAATACTCCTATAATAAAGAAAGTGACAGCATGACAATAGTTCATCTGGAACATTTTATATGAATTCCCAGTATTTATAATCCAAATTCGAATAAAAATGAATCACAAACTTATTTCTCAACCTTAATACTCACCTATAAAAATATACCTCACACACGGCACACAGAAGCCCAAGTAAACATCGAGAGAAATAAAATATTAGAAGTCGATTAGGCTGTAGGAGTCGATGATAAAACCACGCCGGAATGACGTGAAGAAGTAAATAGGTATATGAACGGAGAGCGTATTGTGGGCTGTATTCCCACGTCTCAAATCCCTTCCCAAACAACAAATAATGGCTCTGAAAGATATAGATTCCAATGATAAAATAGGGGAATAAATCTTAGCTTAGAATCACCCGTGGAAGAAATAATGCAAACATACCGGCTCCCAATAGTTGTAAGTTTCATCACAATCAGAAATGTTACTCCATATCGCAGCACAAAATCTGGCAGAAAGTAGTGCTTTAAAAGCTGTTTCTCCACTAGGATATACCAGGCCCAACTCGGAAGGATTTGGAGTGACAGGAGCTTCTTCAACTCTGTGGGAAGATTATTCAAATAAAAAGTAACGAAATCCTTAGTAAATCACTCATTTTGAAAACCTTTATAAATATTGAGTTGACCTGACCGACCTTCCGGATTTTGAGGTTTTCTTGGCATTCATTTTCTTGATTTCTTTTCTGCTATTCGCTTGATTACGTTGCCGCAAGGACGGCGCCATTTTTGTTTTGCAGAAATGTGACAGATGAATAATGATATTTATAGTTCGAAGATTCGTCACAATAGAGAACAGTGGCACTGGTTGCAAGAAGCCATCAGTTGACAGTCGCAGTGGGTCGCCGTACTCCGTCACCACATATTAGAGAAATTAGGTTTGTTTTGTAAACGATGGCGGCCGAAAGTCCCAGAACGTTCCCAAAAGATGGAAATAACTGCCTCGAAACATGTAAGTAGAAATCATTTTAAATACCCATTAATGCATTTAAGCTCCATGAAGATTTTTTTATATTCGTTGCCTCATCGGAACAGAAAGTTGTAAAGGCATAAGTTTAAATTTCAGTTGGGGCATATTACAAAATGTCGTCTCAAGGATCTTCAATTGAGCTGAGTTCCTATCGTGACCAGCATTTTAAGGCAAGTATTCGTTTCGGTAACGGCCTTCTCATAGAATGTTAAGGCTGCTGCATAGTTCATCGGTTCTTCCCTTGATTGTAAGGCATAATAATATCACATACTTTTCAGGGATCTCGAAGTGATCAAGAAAGGTTACTTCGTACCTCTAGTACGCTGTATGTTGGTAACTTATCATTCTACACCACGGAGGAGCAAATCTACGAATTGTTTTCCAAGTGTGGGGATGTCAAAAGAATCATAATGGGTTTGGACAAGTACAAGAAAACTCCCTGTGGATTTTGTTTCGTCGAGTATCCTTTTGAAGTTTGTTATTAAGCCATGGCAATTGTTTGTAATTGTAGTGAAGGATGAGACATTTATGGAAATATTTTGCTCCAATATGAATTATCATTGGTTAACAATCGATACGTATCGTTGGTTTTCACATTTGCTCACCTGTTCAGTTGTACTTACCTTTTTCCATAACCTGTTTATTAGCATTGACCCTATCATTTCAGCGCATTTCATTTTTGCAATGATGCCAGCTAAGGTCTTGAATGGTTCTAATGAGCATATTTCCACACTTATTAATTCCATTACTTACACCAATACATATTTTTATAGTCGTACTTTTTTCTTTAGAGATATTTCTGTATGGATATTCGCTTTGATTTCTTAACATGTCTGTAGATATTATCAGAGGTCTGATGCTGAGAATTGTATGCGATACATCAATGGGACAAGGCTCGATGATCGCACTGTGCGAACAGATTGGGATGCTGGTTTTGTTGAAGGAAGACAGTATGGGCGCGGTAAAACAGGAGGACAGGTTAGTTATGACGGTTAAATGGTCAAACGCCTCTAATATCTTGTGAGGTGCTATAGCACTTCCTTGTGACTTTGATTTAGTATCATCGCCTATATTTTTACCGAGCAACTCGTTTGTTCATTAGCGTTTAGAAATCTATTTTGTAGTAGTCCTTTTGACAATTATCGATTTTTAGCTACCTTGTTTTCAGGACATACGTAATATATTTATTAACGTGCACACTAATCAGCCAGGTGGTTATTCATTCGTTCTATTAGTCAGTATTTTATCATTTACAGTGGCTGTGCAGAGTTTTCCATCCATATGTAACTGACTTTTTGCCTGTATAGTTTATCGACTCAATACATGTAACCCTCTCTAGGGAGTCCCTTTTCAGCAGAATTTAACATGAATACCTTTTAAGTTAGATATTTTTTTCTTGGGATCCCTATGAGGTTAGTTGGTCCCTATTGCCTATGTTTTGAGGCCCAGTATGTTAGTCTTAGTTTGGATGAGTGAATCACCAGTACTTATGGACCTACCAAAATGGTTGTAGTCTTAAAAAAAAAATGCTATTTGATAAACTGGCCTAGTGCCAAATTACAGTCATCACCAAATCATTTAAGCCAGTGGCGGATCTACAGGGGGGATGGGGAGAGGGGGCTATAGCCCTCCCCTGCATTGGATCAAAATATTCATTAGATTAAATGAAAATTTTCGGAGATTGCCACTTAGCACAAAAACATTTACATAGTTATATTTTCCAGTAAATTTACTATTTCGAAAGGGATTGCGAATCAGTTTTAAACTTAGGGCAATTTTGTGTCTATTTTGTCTACTAATTAGCCTAAAACAGCTATTTTTGAACCTTGAAAATCCCAAAATTCCCGAACTCCCCTTCAGCTGGAAGGAATTCCCCTAACCTCCAGTTCACCTCTCCCCCCTCAATGTTCCAAACTTACAATAGGGTAGTTTCCTTCATCAAAGATAATGGAAGGCATTGATTGCGATTCGTTACCCACCAATAGTGTATTTATAATATACAAATTATTTGGTTTTAGAAATCCCAGTTCAGACGAATGGCAATGGTCAATTTTAACCGCATTTGAAAAAGGCCAGATTGGCACCCATGCGATGTCACTCCGCGTGACGTCACAGGGACCTAGTTTCTATACGAGTAGATAGGAATTTTACATTGTCTGAGATTACTAATGCATGCATGAGGCACAGAGCTCAGGGAAACATCTCTTAATAATCACACATTAAAAATACGTAAGTTTGGAAAGTTTCCTTCGTTTGATAGGGGAATAAAAATCCTTATTTAAGCCAAGCGCTACCTGCTAGCAGCCTTTGTCGTATCAGCGCTCGAGCCTCGCCCCAAGGTCACCTCACACGCCGCCAGCTGGAACCAGAAATACGTCACATGGACTTTTCCCATCATTCCTACTTATCTGTCGCGTTTTCGTGTGCTTGAAATTTTTCACTTTTCAGTTAATCGTGAAAAATAGATATCGTCATTTATGAATTTAAGAGCGTAAAATGTACACTCCAGGGGTAATAATCTTTTGATTTAGGCAATAAAAAAATAATAGGAAACCACCCTCTTAGATCTGCCTCCGATTGTAGTCATATTTGGCTCTACTTTTTGCATAGTCAATGGTTTCAATCAACTGAAAACACATTGGAATGGGACTGGTGAAAAATCTAATGTTCAACTTTAAAATCAGAAATTTCTTTATTACTCAATTTTTTAATCTTAATTTGTGCTAGGAATTAGTACAATCATGTCATTCAAGATGATTGACTCATATTAGTTCACTCGTATTAGACACGGCTGGAGACGGAAAAACTTTACTGATCGTGTGAAGGAAAATTGAACGAAACAATTCCTGACTTCACAACAGTTTAATTGATAATTCGTTTAGAATTTGCCTAATAAGCAAGTTTATTTACTGGACAACACATTGCATCAGGCAACCTCAATGGCACCAATTTTGAACTAACGGGCATGCTTTAATTTTTTGAATGTTCATATCTCTGGAAGTTGCATTGTAAGTAGAGGACTTATTGTTTGCTGTTAAATTAGTGACCTCTGAATTTGTAAGCATGTTGATTCGACTCCTCATTGAACATTATAAGAGGATGAAATTGAAAATCCAGAAAGATTAATAAAAAATAAGTCAAATAATGCTATGTATTCGTGTTTTGTGCACTGAATGAGGTAACTTAAATACATTTCTGATGAGTCATACATTTCTGATGATTCTTAAATACATGAGTCTTCACCCAGAACCATTCGTAATATGCCCAAAAAATGTTTCTTCAAAACCTTTTAATTTTGTAAGGGGCTCTGAAGAGGAAGTACAGCTGATGATAATAATTGATTTCCTTAATTCAAGCAAGGTTGTGACTTAGCGTTTGCAGTCCTCCCTTTTGTCTATCTCATAGACAGCTAAGATTGGGAAGGATTATATAATTGTATGATTTTATGTTAGGTTTTGTGCCTGTCAAACTTATTGGGAGCCACTGATCTAGATGGTCTGCATGATTGAAAACAAGCAAACATCTTTTGAAACCCCCTTTAAATAAATTTTGTGTATGTAGTTGTTTTATCATCACTTTCAGTCACCAATCTCAGAGTTGGTTGGACCCAGCTCTTCAACTAATTCCACCACCTGCCTAATCAATTGTCCTTTTCATACTTTATCAATAGCAATATCCTTTTATTTCTATTAATAGCTTTATTAATGGTGCACATTTTTTTCCAAGATTATCATTGTTATTATTTCCTCTTCAGGTTCGAGATGAGTATCGCACAGACTTCGATGGAGGGAGAGGGGGCTATGGGAAAATTATTCAGCAAAAAGCAGCCGTACCACCAATTGCTTCACTTCCAAGTATGGCTTAGTACTGTGAAACTTCTCAAATTATGGCCTTGACGGAATTGGGCAGAACCAAAAGTTTGTTTTTTTTTTTAAATTTTGTTTTACTTAAATCTTTGGTGAGCCTCCTTTCTCAAAGACTTTTCATTGTTTTGTAATGTATGACGTGGTGAATAATTTATCGTAGATGTGTGTATACCAGTTCCAATTGTACCGTGATGCAAAGTGCTCTATATTGTTGGTGTTGACTAATGGGGTATCAGTGTCCAGAGAACAATTGTGTTAAGTATTACATGGTTAGAATTCATAGCATCTATGAAATTTTGACTACAAATTTTGGGAAGGGTTTCACCTTGATGATTCCTAACGTATGTATCTTACTTTAAGGTATTTCTCATTCTGAAATTTGGTAAAGAAGTGAATGACCACACACATGGAAATTGTATGTATGGCTTGAAAGTGCATTTATAAAATAAATTTTTTACACCAAGTAGTAAGTTTCATTCACGTACATGCACTGTTGCATCCTTTAAGAATTCATTTTCATTTTGTCTTATTCCCGTTTTTTACTGAATAGGAATGGTTTGGCTCAGTTCTCAGTTTCGTTAGTTTTTAAACTTACAACTGGAATCAGAACCAAAGCCATGTAGAATCAATAATAATGATAATCTGTGAAAAACCCATATGAAAACTTTTTTAAGCTTAATTTACTTTGCATACTTTTGAAAGAGAATTGATATAGAACCTATTGCTTGACTTTCCTGCTCTGGGCAATATTTCAAGTAGTTTTTATAATTCTATGAAGAGAGGCATAATGTAAACTTTTGAGTATTAAGCTATGACAATAAAATTCCTTGTGCGTGCCAAGAACTGACACCAGGCACTGAACCGGAATTGGTACTGGTAAAACAATGGAACTGACTCATGCTCAGTACTGAGTACTCAACCAATAGGGTAGTTTCCTTCATCAAAGAAAACGAAAGGCATTGATTGCGATTGGTTACCCACCATTAGTGTATTCATAATATACAAATTATTTGGTTTTAGAAAGCCTGGTTTAGACGAATGGCAATGGTCAATTTTATCCTCATTTGAAAAAGGCTAGATTGCCGCCCATGCGATGCCACTCCACGTGATGTCACAGGGACCTAGTTTCTATGTGAGTAGATAGGAGTTTTACATCGTCTGAGATTACCAATGCATGCATAAGGCTCAGAGCTGAGGGAGACATGTCTTAATAACCACCTATTAAAACTGGCTAAGGTCAGAAAGTTTTCTTTGTTTGATAAGGTATTAATAATCCTTATTAAAGCCAAGCGCTACCAGCTAGCAAGGTACTCTGCTACCTGCTAGCATCCTGTGTCGTATCAGCGCTCAAAGCTTCGCCCCAAGGTCACCTCACTTGCGGCAGCGGGAACCAGAACGACGGTACATGGAGTTTACCCAGCATTCATACTTAGCCGTCGCGTTTTCGCGCGCTTGAAAATTTTCACTTTTCATTTCATCGCAAAAAATAGATATGGTCATTTAAAAATCTAAAAGCGTGAAATACGTATTCCAGGAGTGATAATCTTTCGATTTAGGCAATAAAAAAATAATAGGAAACCACCCTATTAAGATCGCCAGATCTCATCCTCTTTAGGTTTATGTTATGACAGCAAAACCCATTGATCAGTGATATTTTTATGCTGTAAATGAGTGCTGGACAACAAACAAAAACTTTGGTTTCCACGTCATTAGCCAGCAAATAACTTTCATGTTTAGTAAGCTAATTTCACCAAGTTCGACAATCAAATGAAAATTAGTAGATTTATAAATTACTAGCAGTTTAAGCACTGCCAGGTTGACTCTGCTGCATCACCAATAGTTGCCTTCTCGCCTATGATTGTGACCCTGTTGCCTGTCATAGTGTTGCACCTGTTGCTGGAGTGCCATTGGAAACACTTGTTATAAAGTAATCACTCACTCTTGTTGTCTGCTTTCTGGTTAGACACGTACTGCATTGCGAGCACTCAAGAAGTCTGCAGATACTAGAGGGTGCGGCGTGCTTGTTTAGCTACAGTGCTGGGACCAACTCAAAAATGTGCCTGCAGAGATTGTGTCGAACCCTCCAAACATCATCCCTGTAGCACTTGGTACGATTGAGATAGATCCTAAAATGTGACTGCAGACTGATATGCTACAAACTTAAATCATAATAGTAGAGAGTAAATCATCATAGTAATTCTACTGGTTGGGTTAGGTTCAAAAGGAGTATTTTACTGTAACTCCCGCCATGGGCGTACCCAGAATCAAAACTAGGGGGTAGGAGGGGGGGGGGGGGTCAAAACTAGCTGTGGTCGTTCAAGTTGTAACTTTTACTTTTTTGGTTAGGTTAATGGTTAATGAAACCAAAATTTTAAGGAAATTAGGACAGCAATTTATTAGTTTTTATAATAATTTTTCCTTGAAAAAATAATGATTTTTATTTTAGTTCCATGTCTTATGCTAATATCATTTTTCTTCGAAAGGAAAATTTGTTCATAACCTTTGTTTTGAACTAAATTTATTTTCGCTTCTAGGACGGGGGGGGCAGTTGCCCCCACTGGGTATGCCCATGACTCCCACCTTTTCTCCTTCCCATGTTGAATTTTTTGCACTATTAACACATTTGGAGAGTGGAACTGAATCTCTCTTCTTGGGTTCAGACTGCAGTTGGACCCACCAGTGGGTTACAGATGTACTTCATTCTGCACTTAGTGACCCTCCTATGAGTCGCACCTTGGTTGATCTTCTAGTCACTGCTCAATAGCTATTGCTGCACTCTGGGGCCTCAAGACCAATGGGAGCAGGTGCAAGGAAAATGGAGTAACATTGGGCCCGCTGCAGCTTGGGACATGCAATAAAGGTGCTCTCAGTACAGTTCCTTAAGAATGTGGCACAGGCCCACTGCTGGGACTCGGTGCTGCCAATATCTTGGCCAGTGGTAGGCCGAGTATGCTGTTCTGAATTGCAAATGGTTTGCCATTTTGCATGGTGCCACCCATTCTGGCTAGATTGTGATCCATCGGTGGGTCACACTTTACTTGCAGTCACATTACATTGGTCACCATTCATAGCAAAGACACGCCAAGTTTTATGTCTCTTAATTTCTCATAATGCAAAATGCCGACAGCCGCAAATTGAATACAAATAATTATGTATGTACTTAGCATTTGCGTGGGGAGGAAGTCAGATGTGACCCGATGGTGGGTCATGTAGGGAACATGTTAAAGCTTATCGTCCTTCATCCCATTCATGAAATGCGTCCTCTTTGTCCTCTACTCAGCTTATCCAACATTCTACCCTCTGTTAATGTTTTGCAGATTCCTTTATGTTCCTCCAGAGGTCCTCAGGGTGTTTTCTGTCACCATTCATATCACTTTCTGATCCGTATTTCAGCTCACCTTTTCCAATCTCTCAGATATCCAAACTTGAAGTGCCTCAAGCTATTAGCTGGCCTCTTTCTTTTACAATTTGACATAACCTCTCATCTGATTTTCTATGTTCATAAAAAGCAATGGATTAGGATTAAGTCTTTTATATAATTCATAGGTGAAATTAAAAGCCATTATTTGAGCTGGATTATCTTCATTTAGGCTTTCAAGGGGGTTATGTTCTGACAATCCATTTCTTCCATGTCAATCTATGCTTCGAGGGCAATGTTTAAACAGTGGTTAGTCTTAAGTATGGTTTTATGTATGGACTGGAAAACCCTAGAGCAATATTAGCTATGGTGATAGGCATGTGTGCAGCACCATGGCGCCCACCTGCAAACCTCAACGGGTGCTAAAGTAGCCTTGATAATCCAAACGAAATAGGTAGTACATATAAATAAAATATCAATTCTTTAAAACCCATGAGAAGAAAAATGCTAAAGCCTAACTTCTAAATTGATAAAAAAATTATTTTAAATTCTTCATGAAACCTTTTCATGATCATTCATATGAAAAACTAAATTTAACCCTTTTGCTACTAATGCCGGAAATATCCATTGGAGATTATCCTATGCAAATGAACGAATGCCATATATATCTGACACCTTGCTCTCCACCTTTAATGATGGTCTCAGCAACAGCAGTATTTTTGGGACCCAATGCTCCAGGGGTCAGGCCTTACCATTGAAATCCGGGAGGAGGTACCTTGACCACTAGTCTTAAATTACCCCTCTTTACGGTAAGGGACCGCAGTCATACAATAAGGTAGTTTCCTTCATCAAAGAAAACAAAAAGCATTGACACAATTAGTTACCCACTGTTAGTGCATTCATAATATGCAAATTATTTGGATTTAGTATCCCAGTTTAGGCAAATGTAAATGGTCAATTTTAACCTCATTTGAAAAAGGCCAGATTGGCAGCCATGCAATGACACTCCACGTGACGTCACAGGGGCCTAGATGCTGTACAAGTAGGAGTTTTACATCGTCTGAGATTACCAATGCATGCATGAGGCACTAGGCTCAGGGAAACATCTCTTAATAATCACCTATTAAAATTGCCTATGGTCGGAAAGATTCCTTAGTTTTATAGGGTATTAATAATCCTTATTTAAGCCAAGCGCTACCTGTTATAAGCCTGCATCGTAGCGGTGCTCATAGCCTCGCACCAAGGTGGCCTCACACGGCGGCTGGCAGAACCAGAATGACGTAACACAGGTTCTTCCCAGCATTCATACTCAGCCATCACGTTTTCACTTGCTTGAAAATTTTCACTTTTCATTTAATCCCAAAAAATAGATATCGTCATTTAAAAATTTAAAAGTGTGAAATAAGTACTCCAGGAGTAATAATCTTTCTATTTAGACAATTAAAAAAAAATAGGAAACCACTCTATTGCATATTCAGGCATTTTGTGAACTAAATATTTGTTCCTTTCTTTGAAAGTATTGACTAAGAATTGAATTCTTTGTCTTTTTAGCAGTGCTAAGAATATTTTAACAAAATTCTACAATAAATATTTACCGATATCTTGATTTCAGTATAAACATCAACATGGAAATTATTGATGCATTAAGTGCGTTGATATTGATGTTAGAGCTTCATTTAAAATTTGACCATGTACAGAAAAATACGCATAATTAAATTGAAAGTCTACAATTTAAGAGCCAGAAACAAGCGAACCAATGCCGCTGGTAGGAGTTTTATACCGGGAAAGGAGGGAGCCCAACTTCCCTTGGAGTCTGAGATAATGCAGAGTCCTTGCTTAGAGTGGTTGAAGGAGGCAGGAGCTGAGCCTACAGTCCGGCCGCCGATAGTTGTCCGTTGACAGCTAGAAGGGGTAGGGGGAAAGGTTGCCAGGTAAGAAAGGGAAACGCCCACATCACGTGTAAACAAAAGGTTTCCGTGAAGAAAGCAGCCAGAAGGACGACGAGCGTGAAGGATCCAAGGGAAGAATCCTTTGTTTTGGCGATTTGCAGAAAGGGCTTGTTTTGGTGGTTCAGGCTTGTTTTGGTGCTTCATATGCACGTGAAAACGTTGTATGACTAGGCGAGGGTGTGAGGTGCATTTGGGGGACAGCGATTGGTTGCAAACCATGTTGGCGCAGGGTTCTCCGTCCCTCCTTTAAAAGTGCCATCGGACAACTCTCGCCAGCTGGACTGTATGTGATTGCCTGTGCAACCCTTCTTATGGATGTCCTGTATGAATGCTCTGTGCTGAGGGGACGGAAGAGTTTCTTGGGGCTCAGTCCAGTAGTCACGCGAAGGAGAGAATTCCACTGTCTGGAATGGGTTGAAGCGGTCGAACCCATTAGCACCTTTGGTAACTATACCCAAAAATCGTTAACATGCCTATGGCCATGGTTGCACATAGTATGGTCCTGTTATAAACAACTTACTTCCCCTGCATTTACAAAACTTCATGAGTCATCACTTGGAAAAACAAGCATTTGTTTCAAAAGTAACATATTTAATTACACATGATGGCATAGAATATTAGTAGATTACATCAGTTCTTCTACTATGATTTCAACTTTACAACAGGTAAAATATATTCTGGAGATTTACATCACCAAATTGAACCATGTTGCAGGTGGTAATTACCACAACACATACAAGGAAAGAAGTTTCCTTGCCTGGGTAACACAAGAAAAATTATGCTAGCTCACGATTTTTCAACATTCGATAAATAAGAGATGATGATTGCCCCTTTTCAACAAGTGATGGGGTTGTTTCTGATTTTCAATATATCTATAGTTAAAATATATTGTTACTGCTCGTTTCACAACACAATCACCTCCTGACCAATGTCTATGCCTTGTGGAGCTACAGTAACAGCTCCCTCAGCATCAAGTTCACCAAGTCTGTGATGAAAAATTTATGTTTTGCCAGTGTGCATCAAGTTTTCTGAGAGTGACTGAAAATCCAAGGAATGTTTAAGGGCAGCTATCAGTATTTACATTATTACAATAAAGTCAGTAGTGTAGGTTATAGTCAAATTTTATAAGACATATGATAATGTCACATTTTTTAAAAATAAAAGTGTTTCCTCAATTCAACAAACCTTAATTCATCTCTTTGGTGCTTTAATTGAATTTAAGGTGCTTTTAAATGGAAAATGAAATTTGAATATTGTATGCATCCTGTTTTTTTTCCTGTAAAGGGATTCTGCTGAAAAGGGAAAGCAATTCATATACAATGCGTGCCTTGAACTGAATGCACATACATTTGTTTGTCCGGTAGTGTTTACTTCTACAAAACTTGATAAGCACAGCAGTAGAAAATGCATTCACATTCAGCTGGAGGTAAGGCTAGCAGTCTTTTCATTTGGGAGAATGGATATGCAAGGCTCTACAATTGGGGCCATTTGCAGGTCCTGTTTACAGGATGCAACAGAGGGGCTTCCTCGATGATGGTGGCCTCTTCAGAACGCAACGCACAGCTGTCTCAAAGACTTCTTGCAGTCCATCCCCATTCTTAGCTGAGCACTCGACATAACCAGCTGCCTTGATGCGCTGACGCAACTTCTTCCCTTCAGAATTCTGGATCAAATCTTCCACAGCTGGTTTCTTGGGATCATCATCGTTACCTGGATTCTGGCGCAAATCAGTTTTTGTGGCTGCGGAATATAAAAGAAAAGGCACTCCATTAGACACTGGGGTAAGGCTGCTGGCATCACTTTTAAGGGAAATTTTCAGATTGCTGTGACTTACACTTATCCGCCTGATATTTTGTAAAAAAACATCCAGCTTCTGGACTAGCATTATAGATTTTATTTGTATTATAGAATCAGATTTAATATCAAATGCGTATATCTTGTGAGTAATGTGGAATTCTAAGAAGGGTAGGAGAGAAGAAAAATATTGTGAAAACCTTGGGAGGAAGATAGAACAATTGCTCCCTGTTTTCAGGGAAGAGATGTTCCTTGTCCATACTACTTGTTTTTCGCATTGCTTCACATTTTCTTTTATCTATCCCTACCCTTCAACCTATCTGGAATGTGGAACCCCACCAGGAGTAGTCAAGAAATCAGATGTACTCCTGCCATTGATGCACTAGGGGTCATGGGAATGTGCAATCTCGTCTACCATGAAAATTTGTAGCCCAAGATATGGTATAAATAAAATATAGTTTCATATTTACCATGTATATATTGTGATGGAAAAATCAGTGAAGACGATCAATGGAAATATTGTTATTGTACTCACCAACTAAGATAATGGGTACGTCTGGACAGTGGTGCTTTATCTCTGGTGTCCACTTAGTAACAATATTTTCAAATGAACTCCTGTTGCTTATGGAGAAGCAGAGAAGGAAGCAGTTTGTCTGTTCATATAGAATGATAAGGAACAATCATAAAATGATTACCAGAAATAGGCATAGCATAATTCTCACGTAAGACAAGTTTCCAAAACTATTTCCTTATTAAATATGTAATATAAAGAGCAAGAACTTATTGGATTTTAGCAATTCTACAATTTGCTGATGCTGAATTCAATAACAACACCCTTATCTAAATACATAATTCCAATTATCAATGAAAGAGCATAATATTATTTTGACATTAAAAAGTAGCTGCTTAAGGAGGATTCAAGACTTATGGGTGATGCTATTTTGCTGACAGTACACTGGTGAAGTTTTAATCAACATCTTCTAAATGCATACATAATGAACTTGCTTGGATTTTTGAATTTAGAATTCACCACTCACTTTCATGGCATTTAAAATGTTTCTGGTTAATGATTAAAGAGGAAGCCTTACATTTGGGTAAGAAAGTGGCCTGAGCCTTTCATAATCCTCTTGGCCAGCTGTATCCCACAGGATCATGTTGATTTCCTGACCGTCCACCGTAATGTTGTCGGCGAAGTTGTCAAACCTAAAGCATGGATAACATTCAATAAAATTGAAAATAGTGTATGCAAAAAATATCATACTGTCAGATCAGTGCCAAATAAACAGTAAAAATCATAAAAATATTACCCAAATGATCAAAGACAAATTAAGGTTGCTGTTTTTGGGGATTCCTTAGATTCCTCAGTACACTGCTGGTATGCAATACTTCCCAGCAATAATGTGTCATTAAGTCTGATGTGTGTACGTATGTTGAAATTTGGTTTTCATAAATAACTTTAAAACATTGATAGTCAATCGCGTAAAGCAAAATTCTCATTGAAGAGCTACCTCAAAGACTGCAATCTTTTCTATTTTGACAGAACCAACAGGGTCCACCCAACCTCCCCCAATACACCGCTGACCATGATGAGTTAAAACAGTTTAAGTTACAACAATATGATTCAATTCTTATCCAAGGATTAAAGAAAACATATACTCATGAAATGAAGACCAGGTGCCAGGAATCTTTTCATGAGTACACAGTCCACATTTTCAAGTTTGTGTACCCTATCAGGAAGCAAATTTTGCAGTGAATTTCCACTATATATTTTTCAAATTAACAATTATTACATACATTTGAGGGATGAACTTCCAACCAAACCTCTCACATCTTTGTTATGCAAATAATAATCAGCTAATAGTTATGCTAGCCACATGAAATTGCTTCAGGGCCCATATGTATCAAATTCAGCTGCGGGTGAAGAGAGGGAATTATGGATTAGCCACCCTATTTCACCATAATTTCTCGAAAAAAATTGAAAAGATGGTAATCTTTAAGGTGGCTCCCCAATGAAAGTTTTCATTTCACCATTGTGACAAACTATTATCAATGAATACTTTGGTGCATTTCTGTCTATAAAAGACCTCGGATACTTTATGGCTGAGAGGTATTGCATACAATCAGGGTGCTGCAGAAAGTAATGAACCTCACTCCCCAAGAAAATGACCTTAATCCAACCCTGATCATATTGCCTGCCCCTGATGCAGATTTTTTTTGAAAGAACAAGTCGTTAGTTTGGCTATGGAGATTGAATTTTTTTAAAGTTTTATTCTCAAACCACTGGATACAGCTCTTATTGGCCATTTTATACCGGTGTATTCAACATATGTAACAAGTAGACGTTCACGAAAAACCATACCCTGGAGCGGGGAAATCTACTCTGGCGGGACTCGAACCAGCGACCTCTTGTTTGGCAGGCGTTACCCCGTTAACGTTACCCCGCCGCCACAGAGGTTGGCAAACCTTTCTACAGAAGTCAGAGAAAGGTTTATTTTTACATTTCTTTGGGTAGGATGTTATTCTGATTTTGACATTGCTCTTGTCAGAGAGTATTTCCTGTTTCTTTGCCAGTATAATCTTCAATGATACACCAACACATCGATGGCTAAGTTCTAACAACATGCATCTCAAATTCGGCCGGTTTGACACAGGTATCTTAAACAAAGTGTAATAACATAAAAAAATAAAATACAGGCAAAAACCAACTCTTTGTTGGCAAGTTTATGCTTCTTTTTCAGTTTTATGAATTTTTTGTTTTTAATTTTAGCATGCAAATAGAAAAATTAATTGTTTTTTGCTCTCCTGAAAATTCTACATGTTTCCATTCCTCAAGCACAAGAATATGATGATAAATAAATTCAGCACTTACACGGTAGGTACATATTCCGTGGGGAATTTCTTAGTTGTGTAAGTTATGAGAAGGCAAGTCTTGCCAACCATTCCGTCTCCAACAGCTGTAATCTTGATGGGCCGCAAGCGTCCTCCACCACCTTGATCGCCGGTTGTCCCATTATTTTGGCCTCCCATTCTTATGCGGCGACCAACCTGCTAGCAGAAAAAAGAAAAGTTCAAGCAATCACCATCATGACACTGTCATTTTAAAGGAATACAAGCTAACATTAATGTAAAAATATACCAGTGAAGAATATAATTATGCTGGTGAATGAAATTTGGTTATGATCTTATGCAGCACGATTTTTTCTACATCAAAATATCCATCAAGTCAAGCTGCAGCCCAGCCTTTTAGCACCCAGAATTAGTGTATGATTTAATGACAGGCATTCCACATTTGTTCTGAAGCCCAGCCAAGGTCTCATCGATACATAAAATGGACAAAAAACCAAAGGAGAAGATTGGTTCATCTTTTTTATCACTCTAAATTAGTGATTCAATGGTTTGAATAAGTGTGGGTTGAGCTCACCTCAATATTAGCCTCAGGTGTAGGAATCTCACATTTTTGTGAAATTTCGCACATCTGTGAATTTCAGGGTTAATTTCCCTGGGTCACCGTGCACTTTGAGAAATTCGATTTTCAGTGTCTAAAGTTTAACGAGGAATTTGAACCCAGGAACCCTCAGCTGGCAGCCAAGCCCTCTACCCACTAGAATAACACATTATCCCTACCATGTGCATGCTTATTAAGGTCATGAGTTAAGAGTGAATTGAATAACACTAGGATTTTTTTATGTCGGCTTAAAACGGGTTTTTCATTGAGCAAAACATTTACAAACCAGTGGGACAGATTTGGTGGCTTAAGACCCCTCCAAAATGTTTCCCCTTGTGGCGACTACCAGCAACACATCTGTTGAGGTGGCCCCCGAGTCCAGGGACACCTTTCCTATTATTATTATTGTTATTAAAGTATTCTACCGATTAAGGTAGGTTTCCATGGAGTGCTTGAGAAGAATTCTGTGAGCCTCCCCTTCCATCGTGCACTTCCCTCTTCAATTCACAATAAGACCTACTCCCTTTTATTCTATCTAAAAATCCTATTCTATTCCTTCCCCTCCCTCGTTTACCTATCATTCTTCCCTCTAACACTGTTTTCAACATCCCCTCCCCGCTAAGCACTTGCTCCACCCATACTTTCTGTCTCCTCCGTATCTCATCTAAAAGTTGCCTCTCCTCACCCACCATATCTAGCTCCTCCTCCTCTCCGTCCACTTCACCTTCTCCATTCTTCGTCAAACCCACATCTCGAATGCGCTAGTCTTATCTTGTCCTCCTTCCTAAGTGTCCACGTTTCTGCACCGTAAAGTGGTACACTCCAGATCAGACTCTTCAGTAACCTTTTCTTTAAATTCTTACATAACGAACCTCTCAGAAGCTCCTTCCCATTCACGAAGGCCTCCTTTGCTACTGCAATTCTCTTCCTAATGTCCTTACTACTGCATCTGTTTTCCTCTAACATACTGCCTAAATAGTTGAACTGCTCAACCTACTCAAGTTTTTCACCACCCACCTGTATATTAAGTCTCACATTCCTCACTCGTGATGCTTTACAAAACGTCATAACCTTGGTCTTCTTGTGGTTAATTTTATCATAGTATTCCACCGATAAAGGTAGGTTTCCATGGTGTACTAAAGAAGTGATCTGGGAGCCTCCCTTTCCTTCCATCACTGCCTTCTTCAATTCACTGTGGCACTCCATTTTTCGGTATGCATAGTTACAATTCTTAGTGTCTACCACTAAATCACTTTGGAGAATCAAATCCATAATCCTAGGCAACAAGGGCATACCCAGGATCATAATTAGGAGGGGGCAACCCATGGTCTAGGGGTGGGCAAACCATGGTCTAGGGGGGAGCAAACTATGGTGTAGGGGGCAAGCCATAGGATTTATGAGATTATTTCCTTGAAAAAATAGTTTTATTTTAGTTATATATCTTATACTAATATATATCATTTTTCGTGGGTTTAAAGAAAATTTATTGAATACTTTCGTTTCAATTCAGTACTGATTTTGCTTTAAGACTTGCGATTTTTGCTTCTTGGGGGGGAGCTGCCCCTCGCTGGGTACGCCTATGCTTGGCAACTGGTCAACTTTTGGTTACATATTCGCGAAAAACATCAGAACATGACACTAAGGGATGAAAATCGCGGAGAATAATATCACATTTATCTTTCTGGATATAGAAAGAGTCAGGGGCATAATCAACTGGAGGCTTGCAGTTTAGAGTCACCGCAATGTTCATTGGCTCATTAAAATTTTACAAAAAGTCACGCGGATGTCGGGAACCAGTGGCGCAGCGAGGGGGGGGGGCTTTGTGGGATAAACCCCTCCCCCCCCAGAACTCAGAGAAATTTTAAAGTTGAATCCATTTTACTGAATTGGATTGATATTACTAATAGAATAGTGTAAGGATTAATAAAATATCCCTTACGAAGCCGTAAAACTCACCATTTTGAACCATTTATCTTAAAATTTCTTGCACCTACCGCTTATCCTGGTGGGTATTCCATACCCCCACACACCCCGGTATGAGTTGCACCTAACCCTCCAGCCGTATTTCCTAGCTGCGCCCCTGTCGGGAACATACGCCTACGGGGACCAACCCATAATCATTGCGACCGTTTCGGTCAAAACAAACGAAGTCACAGCACAAATGAAATGTAAGCATCAAAATGGTGAAATTAAAAATTGCGTCAGAAAACCACGTTTGGTGTTTACATTTTTCTGTTTTCGCATAATTTGGGTGGGGCGAATTCCCTCCCCCTCCCCCTGCTTTACCTTAAGTCCGTCTGAAGCTGTGGTCAGCGAAGAGCAGAGAAATGAAATTACCCAACTATTCCCCGATATTTTCAGCCTTTGAATAAACTCGAGTGACCCCTGTCCTACCCAAACCCAATCTCTTTCCAATAAATTCATATGACTAAGGGTTTGAATTAGAGTGGCCTGTTGCCATGTACTTACTGAGGTCTCTATGATCCTGTGCATTCAAGGCGCCATCTACGCTAAAACCAGGTAAACTTTTTCGCGAATAAAGTGATGGAATGTACTTCCTTAGCAAGTTTTCAGCGCGTAAGCATTGCTACTGTCCAATGTACGCTAAGACTAAAGGCCGTTTTACACAATCTGACGTATGTACGATGGCGCAGTCAAAATTGTGTCGTGTAGAGCGGTGAATTGCTAGAACACATGCGAGAATGCGTGGACGTGAGATGGCTAAATAGCCCCTGTTCTAATTTCATTCATGCATTCGCGCAATTCCACGCCATTTTAGAAATTAATGCAGTTATAACCTGCGCAATTCCGTGCCCCGTGTAAAACGACCTTAAGAAAACTTTGCTTCGCCTTCAAACTTACTAACACTTTCAAGGACAGCACCCGCTGAAAAAGCTGAAAAGTAATCACTTTCCTGTTATTAGCGTCAGCTAAAAACGTTGTCGGAAAGCAGTACGCCGCTTTCTACCAGAAAAAAAATCTAACCGAATAATCTTTATCTACTACTAGATAATCAGATATGAATACAATTTTGCCGATGGCTAAAAAATTACTGCAATATTGCGCATATTCACCCACTTGGTTAACAATTGTGTTGCGAAAGGAAGAAATCCGACGCATAAGAAAATTATTTGAGTGGGGTTCAAGACTAATTCATCACAAATCCACACCAGAACTCGCTCGAATGATAATTATTTTCATAATTACAAAACACTCATATACATTATAATTTCAAGCAGCTCAAAAGCCCAAGAAAGTCCGTGTGAATCAGGACACATATATTTTATTAGTCAACCTCCACATATTCAGATAACTTCATTATTTCATAGAGTCGGTACTGGTTCTATTAATCTTAATTCTATCCATAGAATGTAGCAGTGATTTTATAAAATTAGCTGTTCAGCACTACCGCTGCTTTTTTCATTGTAGTTTCTAAAGTGGTTTCGGAATGATATCCATACCGGTAGGTACCGACGGCAAAGGAAGAGGAAATCAGGGCTGGCGATAAGATACGCTGGAAACTTGAGGTTCGTTAAAATTCTTCCTCGGTTTCTATGATAATATGATATTTTCACGCACTAAAATTAAAAACAAAAATCTCAGCGGGTAGTACTAAATTTGTGAGATGAAAACCTTGAATTATCAAAGTAAATTAACCTCTACTGCTAGTATCCCGTGATGAGTTACCGTGGGTGGTTTCCTATTATTTTTTTATTGCCTAAATCGAAAGATTACTACTCCTGGAGTACGTATTTCACGCTTTTAGATTTTTAAATGACGATATCTATTTTTCGCGATTAAATGAAAAGTGAAAATTTTCAAGCGCGCGAAAACGCGACGCGCAAGTATGAATGCCGGGAAATCTCTCAGTGCGACGTATTTCTGGTTCCCGCTGCCGCCCTGTGAAGTGACCTTGAGGCGAAGCTGAGCGCTGATACGATGCAGACTGCTAGCGGGTAGCTGAGTACCCTGCTGACTGGTAGCGCTAGGCTTAAATAAGGATTATTAATACCTTATCAAACGAAGAAAACTTTCCGACCTTAGCCAGTTTTAATAAGTGATTATTAAGACATGTTTCCCTGAGCTCTACGCCTCATGCATGCATTGGTAACCTCAGACGATGTATAACTCCTATCTTCTCGTATAGAAACTAGGTCCCTGTGACGTCACGTGGAGTGGCATCGCATGGGCGCCAATCTGGCCCTTTTCAAATGAGGATAAAAACGGACCATTGCCCTTCGTCTTAACCGGTATTTCTAAAACGAAATAATTTGTATAATATGAATACACTAATGGTGGGTAACGAATCGCAATCAATGCCTTTCGTTTTCTTTGATGAAGGAAACTACCCTATTGACCGGAAAAACTTTAGAATTTGCAAAGATGGTAATTATCTCTGTATTGCTTTTCCGGTGATGAGCTATTGTAGTAAAACTGATATTTTCTAACTTGATGCACATCGTGGCGCGGTCGCGTCCTTTGCTCTGAGGAGTTGGACTTATCAAGTCATTCACTTTCACAATGTTACTTGAAGACAACACTGACAAATTATTAATATTCCATGGCAGCCGTCATCCTCAAGAATCTGTTTTCGAGATAAATGGAACATTAATGATTCCAAAAACGTTTAACTTATTTCTACTATCACATAAAGAAAATCTTAAAAACATTTGTAATAGCACTTTTGGTGTTGCTAAATTTTGGCAAGGCTATGGTTACATTTCATGCGAACAGCACAATGTCTTAATGAACAGGCGCTTGAACTTAACACACATCGCACCGTTAACACACGAGTCAATGTCGATTACGTGGTTTGCAAATATGTTCCTGAAACACCGCGGTACGCCCTACAAGAATCATGTGTATTCCAAAAGGTATCATGAAATTATTTACCGTAAAAAAATCAACCGATACCTAGGCTCAAATATGTTCTCTTTTAGATCATCCAACTCGAACCAAGCCGTTAAAATTGCTTTAAACAAAATCACCCCGCATATTCACATAGCTTAATTATTTATTTGACTCTGTATTAGTTCCATAAATGTTAATACGCGGTGAGCTACCGCTATTTTTAGCTATCTCGAGATGGTTTCAACAAAATTATTCCATGTTTGAGAAAATAAAACTAGATTGGACGTTTATAATAAAATCTTAATTAGGAGTTTAAGCGCCTCGTTTTGTTATAGTGATAAGATACGTCTTTAGAAAAAGGTTATGGGCACACTGATACGTACATAATTTTAATGCATGCTTGCATTATCAAGACAAATATCAATACAGTAATCGCATGCATATCCAATGATTCTATTTCAATTTTCCCAAGATTTTTTACAGTATTTCAACGTTTTAATTATAATTCGGAAAAATATTTGCTTTAAAATATCAACCGACTTCGAGGCTTGAATTTTTCCCTCGTATGATGAAACGGACTCTATCTCCAATTCCGATATCCAGGAATCCCAAACATTACCTGTCGAAGAAAATCGAAGATCCCGGAGATCGATCGTCGGTTCTTCATTTCCGCTATTTTTAATTATCCCGAGATGGTTTCAACGCGCCGAAAGAGTCGAAGCGGTGACTGCTGGAGGGACCAATCACTGCGAGGAACGCCGACACAAGATCCAATGCACTCGGTGCGCGAGATGCGCTCTTGATGAACACGCAAAAGTAAATATGAGACGATCGCGAACTACGAGCATATTTATACACAGCAAAATGAAGGGCGCGGTATTTCTTTCCACCGCAAACCCTTACAACAACCTCACCGCATTGATACATGAGGCATAAGCCTTATCAGGAACCTGACCCTGGAAAAGCTAATTAAGAAATGTTCGGAATCTGCCAATGCCTTCTCTATAGCCTGAGTCCATAGTGTGTCGAAAGATATTTTCCCAACCTTTTCCTTCCAGACGTCCATTTCCGTTGGAAGAGTTGGAAGGCGACACTTCTGTCCTCTGCGGGTTCATCTCAAACTCCCCCACACCGTGACTTTGAGTGGGAGATAGTCTCCTTATGCACTTCTGGAACCCTCTGAAGGGCTTCCGAGTATATTGCCGACTAATTGGTTCAACCTCTTAAGACGACGCATCATACCCGGGTATGATGCATTTTTTTTGGGTCCTTCACCCAGATGATTTTCAGACTTAGTTTTTGGCGCCTTCGTTGAAAATATTTTAAGTGGAATTGAATGACGAACGTCGATGTATCTCCAAAAATGCTGCTTAAAACGCGATTCATGAACTTTGGAAGCGGTTTTAATCTTGATTGAGGAAGGTTTTTTTCAGATGATTTTCAGATGATTTTTGGATTTAGTTTTTATCGCCTTCGTTGAAAATATGATTAAGTCCGAAAATCATGTGGGTAAGGTGCAAAAAATTTCCACAATCAAGAGTTTAATCGCTTCCAAAGATCGTGAATCGCGTTTGAAACAAGACTTTTTTAATGCATTGATATTTGTCTTATCTTTGCTCGTTTACTCAAACTACATGCTGTTTCCTGCCTAATCTTACCGAATTCTAGCAGGTTCCTTCTTAAATATTGCTAGACCTAGCTTGATCCTGCTAAATATTCTAGTTGGAATTTTTGCAAGGGCCCTTTCGACAGGCCTATTTTCGGGACGTATCACTAGTTTTAAACTTAAGATATCACCATTAAATTTGCAAGGTGAGCAGACCCTATTCGACATTTTTCAAGACCTCAAAAGTTAAAATTTGACTTCAGTGTTTCTTTAGATGTTTAAACATTTACGTAGGTATTCGGGACACAAGTAAATGACATTGATTTACTATATCCAACCTGAAAATCTCAAGATGAAACCTGAAGTTTCTATCGATCAATATATCTCGAAATGCATAATACGTCAGGTCTAGCGGGGGTAACGCGTCCTCATAACTGCGGAAAAGTCTTTGAGGGGCGAGCAGATTGTGCTATCTCTATCGGAAATTTGAACCTAATTTTGACCGACAAGCTAGGTTGATAAAGCCAGAGACTTGATTTTATATGAAGACAAGGTAACACATGTTTTGCACGAATTTTTTACATTTTTAGAAACTCTCTGGACACCCAATGAATACCAGATACGTTTTATGTTGAACTGGAGAGGTAAAACTTGCATCGGAAAAGCCAATTCGTGAATATCGTAAATTAATTTAAATATTAATCACGCTAAGTTTATCATTCCCTTGAAGAAAAATTGATTCCCGATTATGACGAAGTGAAAACGACCGTGAAGCAGTGGTTGTCTAATCAGGCGGCAAGCTACTTTGAGGATGGCATACAAAAGCTGGTCCCAAGATACGATAAATGCCTCAATAGTAATGGGAATTATGTAAAGTATGGCCTTTCAAGTGAATAAATTATTTTTGAAAAAAATTTACTTGTTTTTTTATGTCAAAACGGTACTTACTTTAAAAACATGCCTCGTATCAAGCAAAAGCCTGAGGCGCGGAAAAGTAATAAAAGAAGTTTACCACTAACTTTCTATCCATTGCAGAGTAATATTAATTTTTCTTTAAAAACGTGGAAAATTATATTCCCATTAATTAATTTCTACGAAAGAAAAAAATTGAAAAAGTAATTCGGGGAAAAGAGAACGAAATCATTTGACGCCTTGTTCTTGGAATCCTATTAAAAAATATAGACAACGAGATTGATGAATAGAAAAAAGTAATTTGGTAACTTTTCAGATTCCATGTTGATGACATATTATCAAGATATTAAAGGTTAAGATAATCCGAATTGATTTCTTTATTTCAGGAATCATACTTTTTTCATACCGATTGGGTGCATTGGGTGATTAGTTATCCCAAAAAATTAGTAATAATTAATAAATACCACTGTTCGAAACACCTCTGACGACTACGCCCTAGAAGACGGAGGGCTTAAGAGGAAAAAGAAACTGATCAGGCAAGTTCATCTATTTCCATACCTATTCACAGAGCGTCAAAATCCTTTTTAGACGATCCATTTATGAAATAATGCACCATTCAAACAGGTTACCATTGGACTGCAGACAACTTTTATGTAGAAAAGCTTCTCCACTTTTGAAATGTCTCTGGAATTGATAGGAACCCCTTCTATTCAACCAGCACTGCGCAGCAAGGGAGAGGCTAAGGAGATAATGGGGTCTAATGGGATCAGTTGCCCCGAAATGAGAAAAATAAAATAATTAAGTGTCGCAGACTGAACTAGTTTAATGAGTCGCGTGCTAGGGCATAGTCACGGCTTTCATTGATATACTGTAATATATTGCTATTCTTGAATATTTGAAAATAAAATATCTTGGGCTTTCCTCATATAAAATTAGTCAACCAAACCTTGTTTAGATCTTACCCTCCAAAGATATAATTTATTTGCGCCACTGTAGCAAGGATTCTACTACAACAATTCCCATTACTTCACCAAGCCCTTCGCTGGAATTTCGACAGTTGTGGTTTTTGCTGTTGCGCTGTTTAATTGACAGCTGAAGCAATCCGCGACCATGAGATTTCAGAAGCAATCGGTCTCAGTGGAAGGGGAAAAGGAGATGATATGAAGGGTGTGAAAAACCCAGCGTAGGAATTGATAAGGTCCTAAAAGCTGGGACGCAATTTAGCAAATGTTATTATCCAATCACAGGAGAGATAGAGAACCACAAAGAACTTTCCTCATCACGTAATATAATGCTAATTTGGCCCTGACTCTTTGTCAAAGCCGAGGTTAGAACAAGGGACGACCCGAATGTAACGTTTTGTCGCAGCGAAATTTTCTCGAAAAGTGCGAGTCACAAATTCGACGAACTTCAAGTCTTTGATTGGCATTATTTTTTTTTCCAGGCTCAAGGATCTATCTCAGGGTCCCAGGTCATCTCAAGAAAATGACAGTCCATAATATCAATGAAGCCCAATTTGTGACGCTTGTGTTTTTATTTTCCACACATGTATACTTATCCTCGAGTTATAACCTTCAGCACCATAGAGAGTAAAATTAGGCGGAGTACTATGGAATGTATTAAAGGTCTAGGCTCAAATCTCTGCGGTTAAGTTTCCATACGAAATCCGACGCCTACTCCAGTTATTTGAGTCTGTCTTAAAACACATCAAATTAAATTAACATTTAAATAATGTGGCGATTTTTTTAAATTTATTGATTTTATCGTTGGACTAGGGATAGAGAATAGGAGACAGGGTGGAATGAGATGCAATTCTAAATTATTCCACCTTCCCTATTTTTACATTGTTTTATCACATACTGTGTACTCGATAAGTGGAGCTTCCGATATACGCCCAGATCTGCGACATATCCATGGTTTAACTTGGTTCTAACTGGCATTAAGGTTAGTGGGTTGGTATTATATAGGTATAGGTATATTAAATACAACTATGCATAATGACAATTATAATGATTAATTCTTTATAAAATATTTTTCAACTATAATTTTCCTAGGAACCTCGACTTTTATCCTCCAACGAATCGCAATTACACCCCGAGACCAGATTTTTTGATTTGATTTGTTTTAAGACTGACTGGAATAACTGGAGCAGGCGTCGAATTACGCGTGGACACTTCAGAGAAAGTCTATTTTGTCTGAACCATATGTTTCGGTTGAAGTTTAAAATTCGTTCCAGACTTCTTAAATTTAGTTGCGTGCATATATCCTCATATCCCCCTCCCATGAATTTGTTCCTGAGAGAACTACAACCAATAGCAACCTCTGAACGTTGCCTCGACCGCAATGCTGAGCATAACCTCGGCGACGGAAAGTGATTTCGGCCATTCTCTCTCCACCTCTCTCCTAGTGGCTTCTCTCCATCTCTTGCAGTAGATAATGGATTGATGAAAGCAGGGTAGACAAACATCAATTCAAGGTTATGAGAAATCAGGGGTGGTCTGGCCAGGTCGGATGGTCGGCGATCGCCGAGGGCCCCGAGCCTAGGGGGGGGGGGGGGGGGGGGGGCGTTGTGCGTGTCCACCGTTCGTGTCTACCGTGAAGCGTATGAAAGGTGGAATTAAGAAAAGACTCAGATTACGTGAACCAAATTTTTTTTTGCAATTAGAAAATAAAAAATTTTCAACAGTTGCTTTATTTACAAGATACTAATTGTAAGTGCAATAAGATCATATTAAAAAAATAAATAAAATAAAGTAGTCAGAAGATAAAAGAGAACCTTATGTTTTTCTGAAAGGGTTATTCAAAAAGGATATGTCATAGTTCTTTTTGGTTCCAAGGTAGTTTCAAGGAAAGAATTCACTAAATAAATAATACATTATTACACTTTATTAGCTGTGAAATTCTCACTTTTCACCGTATTTTTTTTTTTAGAAATTGCCATTTTTAAAATTTTGGATGGTTTTTAAGAGGCAGAAGATCATTAAAATACATTTCCGATTTGCAATTTCCTAAAATTTTACAGGGGATGACCCCCGAATCCCTCGTTAAGGACGGCCTCATCATGAGGCCTAGCCGAGGGCCCCCAATCACCTCAGACCTCCCCTGTGAGTAATATGAGTAATAGAAGCGGGCGCAACTCGGTGGAAATCCTTTATTGCAGAGTTAAAGTAATCTTACGGCAATGGCCGCGTCGGAGACGCGATTTAGAAGGAGGTAAGAGTTAAGCGGCACCCCCTCAGCACCTGAAATTTTCCCAGCCCTCATACTCAAGGGCGCACCCATGATCAAAACTTGGGGGAGGGGGGGGCAAGCCATGGTTGTTTAAGTTATAGGTAAGATTTAAGCATGGAAAACGTGAATGAGACCAACATTTTAAGGAAACTGTAACGGCTCTTTATTAGTTTTTAAAATTATTTGCTTGAAAAAATATTATTTTCCTTGAAGACATATGCGAATTTTACTTCTAGGGGGGGGGGGGCAAAAGGGGGCAGCTGCCCCCTGTTGCCCTTCGCTGGGTACGCCTATGCTCATACTCCACCCTATAAACTCAATTTTCCTGTTCTCTTTGCCTTGATAACGTTATTCTGTAACGAAACCATGATCGGAAAGAACAATACAACTAAGTTTTCATTCCTTCAACTCCTGCGAATTCAAGATTAAGTTTACTAATTTTAAACAAACAAAACTATTTATATTTCATGCTTAAATAAGAATAGACGAATGATATCACTGAAGTATCCGGCAATGCCCTCGCGCCGGATTTATTAAACTAACTCAAACTGCAGTACCTAATTACCTAATTTTTTCTTTATTACACTCATTTCGCGGGGGAGAGGGGTCAGGCCCTCTTCTCTCGACACTTATACGCCCCTTTCTACCTTTTATACCTTGGCTACACCGCTGCGTTTTGAATGTGATAACTCGGAATAATGACGAACCGATGACGTCAGACATAAGGGTGAATTATTGGATGATTCTCGGCATGGAACAATGCCACTTCTTTCCACAAACATCTGCTTCCTACCATCCCCCACCCCAACCCTCCTCTTCCTTCCCGACATTCCCGCACGAGTGGGACGTGACGTCACGCGTCGCCCAGGTGACTCGAATCGTCCAGCGGTGGCGTTGGTTGACCGTCTGGTCGGCAGGACGCCAGTCCTCGACTACAAGGACCTCCGAGTGGGGAAAAACAATTTCAGTGCCTACACATCGCGAGGCGGGTGTGGGACGCGGAAGAAGGCGTGGCATTTACGCGGTAAGGCGGGGTTCATCACCGGCTTGGATCGTCCCACGCCCAAGCCGTCTTTTCTCCGAAGGACCCGAGCAATACAAGGGAATTTCTGGGTGACTAATAAGCGCGGCCTGCTCACACGACGGGTATCCCCCAGTCCGTCGAATTGATCCAAAGGAACATGCAGCACCATGCCTTCTAACACGACTATTGCAATCAGGGTTGGCAAGTGAAACGAAAATATTTCGTTTCGACCCGGAGGGAAACGAAAATACGAGGCCGAGGTTTAGTTGTGCTCCCGCACGAAATTAAAATCACCATGGAGTTTAGTTTCGACCCGGGACGAAACTTAACTCCCTGGAACGAAACTAAATTAATCGAAACACCGCTGCTCGTACTTACTTTGAATCCCAGAAGTTGAGTGGAGAGGGCTAAGAGGGAATAGTTTTGACCCATTATATTTGACACACGTGTAGAAAGGTTTAATCCTTGAGCTTAAAAATCGAATGGCCAATTTGCGTTCACTGTTCCCCTGATAGTGGTAATAATATGAATGTCCCATGAATCTATAGGCGGTAGGCCGAATCTCTACTTCATTCAACTATACTTCGTAATCGGTGTGGGACAAAACTATACCGTTCGAAGGTGGCTCCCAGGGTTTAAATCCATTTCGTTTCTTTTTTACATTCCGCTCCCTGAAACGAAACTATTGAAGTTTTACTGGTTTTCACTTGCCAACCCTAATTACAATTGAGGATTCTCCTGTCGGTCCCTGGATGAGTTGTCAGTGACAATTGGTCACCCTCCGCAGATTCGAATGTGTTTACTAAAGTCGCCTCTCGCGTTGTAGAGAGATCCGAATTACGCGGAGAAATAACCTATAATTAGGGTGGTTAACCGAAATTTATGCTAAGGACACGCTTTCGCTTGGTGGTAACCTTAGATCCCACCGGAAAAGTCAGTCCACCAGTTATTACAATTTTCGTCTGCCGTTCTCTCCGTCGTTGCCGCTGCCGTCGTTTTTTTCGGTGGTAGCTAACCAACTTAAATCGAATCCTAGGAATACCAAACAATTCTTTGCTTCCAGCTTTCCAACTCTTTTGACTACTCGAACCAGTGGCACAGCGAGAGGGGGGGTTTGGGGGATAAAAAAATATCCCTCATAAGGCCGTAAAAATCACCATTTTGAACCATTTATCTTAATTTTTTACCGGCGGAAGGCCTCCACACCTCCCGCTTACCCTGGCGGGTATGCAATACCTCCAAGCCCCCCAGTATTAGTTGCGCCTGAAACCCCCCCAGCCTTAATTACTGGCTGCGCCCCTGATTCGAGCAAGGTGAGGAATAATGGCTATCAAAATGACTTTGGTTTCATTAACAAGCTTCTACAGGATGTTCAAAATTCCACATTCCCATCGATTTTTTTACACCCAAAAAGGTAGAGGAATATTGGCAGTTGGCAACGCTGTGATAGATAGAAAATTTGCGTGTTTCGAAAAAATTTTCCAGGGTTTCCGAAGATTTTAGAGGAGGCCTATTCCATTATTTTGGACGCATCTCGACTCCTTCACCCCAAACATTTGCATGAGTCAATCAGTGCTTGGAAGCGGGTTTTATAGTATAGGATGACTCGATCAATCAAATTCATAAATTTTCAATGCTGTCCCTTGCGATTCCAAATGTTACATATTAAATAATGCGAAAAAATGGATCGCCCTGCACAGATCGCCTCGCTGCGGACGTTTTTGTTGTCCGATTAAAATGCATCCAAAGTGGCAACAAATGTACAGCTTCAACAGGACGGACTGGTGCCTCTTCTTTGTGGTTCCCTTGCCCAGTGACGCAGCGAAGGGGGGGGGGGGGGGGGGGGAAAAAACCCCAGCCAGAGCCCAGAGAATTTTTTAAGTTTAATCCAATTTACTTAGTTGGATTGATATTACTAATAGAATAGTGTAAGGATTAATAAAATATCCCTCAGAAAGTCGTAAAACTCACCATTTTGAACCATTTATCTTAAGATTCAGCATTTTGAACCATTCATCTTCAGATTTATTAAGCTCACACCTACCGCTTATCCTAGTGGGTATTCCATACCTCCACACACCCCACCTATTAGTTGCACCAAACCCCCCAGCCTTAATTCCTCGCTGCGCTCCTCGCTGCGCCCCTGCCCTTGCTTGCTACAAAGAAGTAACGTATATATGTTCAATCTACGTTGAATCTAGAAAATGAAAGGCTGATAATTATGTTCAGTAACTGTGTCAATATTGGCAAATGAAACGCTTGTAACTCACTTTTTACTGTAAATATGCCGGAAACACGTAATATTCTTGATTTCTATTCCCTAGTAGGCGCTCGAGATGTGGGTATGGAGGAGAAAGGAAGCGTTGAAGTGGACGGAAAGAAAACGTACGACGAAACGCTGGATATAGAAGGTGAGGAGAGGCGGCTTCTACATGAGATACGGAGGAGACAGAAGGTATAGATGGACCACTTAATAAAAGAAAATGAGATGCTAAAATACACGACAGAGTGAAGAGTATTAGGTAAGCGGGGTGGGGAGGGAAGGATAAAATACGTTTAATAGATGGAATGAAAGGGAGAGATGTGGATGGAGAGGTTGATGGAAAAAAGTGAGGGTCATATCATGCATTGATAAGGGGAGTGCATTTAGGGAAGGGAACTGACAGAGTAATTCATTAACTTCTCCATAGAAACCTGAGACTACGAAGACGGGAAAGGAATGAGCTGCCGAAATATAACTTGTATGTCTCGGATGGAAACCCGAAAAAATATGCATAGAAAAAAGATTATTCGCACATGGTACATTATCTTACTAACCGTTGGTAATTTTTGCGTTTACCTGAACGTGCACGTCTTTTTTTGTTATTATTCGTATTATTTCGATGACCGTGTGATGCGCATGTGGAGATTGTCTTACATGTTGCATGCCGGTGATTGGTCACCCCCTCCCAAACACCCTAGAGGTGGCTCGCAGGGTATTACGTATATGTCGATATAAAAATGGCTTAGTTATTTAATTCACATTTTTTCACCCAGGTGATTCTCGTGAATGGGAAATCTTTACACCAACGGGCTATGGTGCTTGAAAGTAAAACGTTGACTACGAATCACATTGGCATTTTCTTGTTGAGAGAGGTTAAATGGAACAATTAACGAATCACGCAGGTCTTTCCCCTTCCGACATGAGATTTCTTTTTTCAGCACAGGGCGCTGTGGCGCAAGGACTCTGATATTCTTCATTCTATCCGAGAACCCTGTTATCTTCTTCACCTCTGGTTTCCATTGGGATTCAACCTTGTCACGATGAAAAGGCTAGCGCGTTTCAATGGCACTAGATCTGATCTGCATTGCCGGGGCAACCAAATCAGACACGTCAAAGGGAGGATCCAAGACGAAAGTTAGTCCAAGTGATAGTGCACGAATATTACAAAAGAGGATTCTCAAGTCAGCCTCTAAATATGTTGTCATCCACCCCGCATGTAAATGGGTTTACAAAAGTCGCCGCTCGCGTCGCTGATGGACAAGTTGATCCGATTTTCACGGGGAAATAAGGCATAATTAGGGGTATTGGACGAAATTTGTACACATGATGATGTGATCTATCAAATTCATTACTTTTCAATGCTATTCCACACAATTACAAATATTATATGCAAAATATTTGAAGAAAAAGCGGATCGCATCATACTCATCGCCGCGCTGCGGACATTTTTGAAACCCGATTAAAATGTGACCGAAGTGGCAACAGAAATCAGCCTTCTTTGGGATGGAATTGGGCCTCCTCTCTGCAGTATCCTTGTGATAGTGCCTCGGGAGAAACATAGTTCAAATAAGAACTAGCTTTTCATTTGCAACGTGTGTTAGCGTCAAGAGTTGAACGGTTTGAATTCACGCTAACGGCAGAGGATTACCTTCCCAGAGCAGATCTATTTGACGCAGCAGATGGACGTCACGAGCATGCACGAAGAAGAGGATTGCTGTACATTTTCTGAGGCAACATATACTCGTGTGGAACCTGGCCTGGGAGATATTCCTTTGCTGTATTCGATTCCGAACATGAGGATCTTGATCGAAGCATCTAAGCCACCCGAATGCAGTCCACCGCTGCTCAGTCAATTTATAGTAAATCAATCGCTAACAGAAGAGTCATGCAGCTTGTTATTAATTATTAATAACGAGCATAGTAATTTTTAATCAATTCTGTACCTCCCCACCCCCGTTACAAATTCCCGATACTTAATTGATAATAATTCTAACTCCATCTCCTTTCCCATGAGGATATGAGCTGTCTAATCTTCGATATTAAGGATGGGAACTGAAGTAATTCATGCGTATCGCCGAGGTTCTCCTCTCTGGTATCGCTCTCATTCACTCATGCACGAAGAGTGAACATTTTCACAGGACCAACCGCTCCCCCTGCCCTGCATAGAACTCACCCCTATTTCCCACTCCACTGTCTCTTTAAAAGTTCGCTCATTCTTTTCCATTAGCGACCAAACCACTCTCCTCGGAGCACATAACTCTCCGATCACACTTCGCCGAACTTCCATCTCCATTCAGGCCACGATTCCCCATTTAATTTGGAAATAATCTTTCATTGGAACTTGAGCAGCTAACTACTGACGCAAATAGGTCTCACGGAGAATGATTAACATCTTCTTTCGTGCATTTTCACGTTCAGTGCTCTAGTTTCTTCCTCATATGAGACAACGATGCTGGGTAGAAAAATGACAGGATCAATTAGAGTTTGTATAATTGATTATTAATTATTCCCTCAGAATTATCATTGAGTAATTCCAAGGGATCAGGCGTGGTTCATGGTTAAAAGTAGATAATGCGTAAACTCCATACGACTTATAATATGGTAATTTAGTACACCAAGAACGGTTTCAGGCTATTTCCACCCTATCCGCAATGTAACCTTTTCACGCATCCATATATACCATTTTACTTAGTCCTAATATCATGACAGCATTTTACCCTTCTTGCTGCCTTTTCTATAATATGTTGGGCTAAAGAAATTACTTTTTGCGAGCTAATTTTAGTACCCTGACAACAAGTGGTTCCGCGACTGGGGGAATAGGGCCTCAACTTCTTAGATTACATACCCTAGTCCAATCTAAGACCTAAATGTAAGGACGACCTAAAAAAAACAGAAGTCATTCACCGAAGACCTTCCACCGAAAAACTATGCCATCAATACTGTATAGTGTAATAACATCTTTGTACATAAGTATGTTTATCGAGAGGATGAGAAATAGAAGAAAAGCGAACAAGAAAATTTAGCCAATTAGAGAGCGAAGTAGAGAGCTGCGTCAAACCAACCCACGTATTTTCGACAACCTACGTATGATGGTGAATTCTTTAATGTTAGAATGATTTTTCCTGCGTTTCATCTATTCAGTTCTACGAAATTAAGTCATATTGTTGTTGTAAATTCCGAAAAAATTATTGCAGACATGATACATAAAACTTAGAGATGAAAGTTTTATTTTTAAAAGAGATACGAATATAAATGATACATAAAGCTGATCTCATTCGGAAACTTGCTCTGTGAAAAAGTCTAGCGGAAGGGTAATGTGAAAATAGCCTCAACAGCGCAATGGAAAACATTCCATTTCTCGACAAGGTCGGCCAACCGCCGAAGTCCTCGCCAAATGGCACTCTAGCTAGACGACATCGCGCACCGTATCCTTTTGTCTTTATTAATATGCACTTTGGGAGAAGTCGCCCGGAAATCTGTACAGGATATCCGGCCTCGTTTTTCAAACATTGTCTCGCTTTCTGGCTACCTTGACCTGAGGTTTATGTCTCGTGTAACTGATACAATTGATCATTGATAAAAATAATTTTGTAAAATGCATGAGAATGCTATAGTTTTTGTTTCATAATAGTCAAAATTGTTTCAGCCTAAATTGGTTAGCATTTGCTAGGCAAATATCGGACATAGTATTTTTGAAGACATGATGACATAATAATAGAATTAGCGCTTACTACGTAGTCTCATTGATACAGTTATATATACAATTTTTTAAATGCACCTAGAACTATTTGAAGGGAATGGTAAAACGCGAAATTACTGTATGTACAGAGAAAACCGTAGTTTCGCAGAAGAATTGAAACGCTTAACTTAAACCCGCCATTTATTACGGCACAGCCTTCAATTTTCGAAACCTTGTGTCGAAAAAAGCGAAACGTTTTAAGAATTTTAATCTTTGGAATTTTTTTCATTCGAGATTTAAAAAAAATTCGTGATATATAGAGATTAAATTACTTATCTTTTCATGAGGAAAAGTATTTGTGATGTGCATAAAAGGTTTGAAGGTGTGCAGTGAAGAAGCTGACTTTGATGCAGAGAAATTTCAAGACGGAGACTCAAACTAATGGAATGCGAATATATAGCGGGCACAACTCAACTTGGTCTCTTTTGATTTTTCAGAGTTACTTGTTTTTATTTTTACGGTACATAAAAACCTTCAGTCAAACCTCCTCATGACACGTTTTAAATGTAAATCAGCTCACAATTAATGACTAGTAGATATTGTTGATGACTAAAACAATTCTGTAATTCATGATGTAAAATTATGTGATTCAAATTCTTCTCCATTGGAGAAACCTTAGGAACTTCCCCGTCTGTTATTTATTGCATTAACTGAGCTGTGAATAACGAGATCAATTGTATAAAACGGATAACAAATAAATTTAAATCAATACTTAATACTCTGTGATAGTAACTCAAGCACCCTTTTTGATTCAAAAATGCAATAATTTGAGGGCAGGGAACCCAATAACAAGGAGGGAACAGAACCTTCAGCAAAAATATGCGACTCAAGTTTAATTGATAGTTTTAAGATTCAATAAATCCTGTAATAGGAAAACGTAATTATAATAAAAATGCTTCGTCCTGGCGATGCAAAAACCGTAGGGTTCCATATTGCTCGTCGATAAAAGGTTTCATCTTTTGTATATCCAAATCAGCGTTTTGCTCTAAAATGCCGAATAACTTCAATCACTGGCGGCAAAAAATATTTATTGAATGGAGCGTAATTTTACATGATATTAGGGCACTCCTTCACGTTCTTCTTTAATTCGTTCGTACAACGAGTCCCCAATATTTATTTTCGAGACAACTGGGAATGAGAGCTGACAAATTATTTGCAGACGTCATATTCTTCTTTGAATGCAATGATACCAAGTATATTTCAATATTTTATATAAAAACTTATCCTGGGAGAAGGCAATATATCAGTTTTTAGTGCGCAAGACTAATATCATCATCATCATCACTGGTCAACAATCCTAGGATTGGTTTGACGCAGCTCTCCACTCAGTTCTCCTATCAGCTAATCTTTTCACACCTACGTATTTCTTCTCTTTCGCATCTCTCTTTACTTGTTCCATATATTTTGTTCGGGGTCTTCCTTTTCCATTCTTGCCTTCCACTTGTCCTTCGACGATAGTCTTCATCTGGCCATCATGTCTCAAGATGTGGCCTATAAGGTTGTTCCGTCTTCTTATTAAGGTTTTCATGAGGCTTCTCTTTTCTCCTACCCTTCTTAAGACTATTATAAGCATAAATAAGTAGAAAACATGCCTTTACAGGTAAAAACAAAGCTCAACAAAGGCTAAAAATGCGAAAAATGTTTTTCATTTGACATTGTAAAACTATCATCTGAAAGTCATCGTTTGTTTCCATCAAATGTCCAAAAGATTAAACTAGTACTTTAAATCCAGGACCCTACCATCTACCCGCCACCACGCACTCCAGTATTTTATAGCCAACGCAAACGTTCCGAATCAAGAACTGTTACAATTCTACTCATTACCTACAATGATGCCTACCTGTTTCTCATGTACCTACGTTGCAACGATAATTTGCTGTGATGAGAATTTGCTTCAATTCTTCAAAATATTGACTCAATAACTTGTATTTTCTCTCCTCCTTGTAATTCTCTTCGAGTGAATATCCATTTAGATAGTCGATATAACAGATTACCAATTAAATTAACTTGAAATCAGCATGCTTTTCAGATATCATTAACATGATGAAATCATTATTAGAGATATTGATGGAGGCTTCCGCGGAGTGGTGTAGTAAGCCTAGCTACCTCCGCGTCGATTCATTTTCGTTACGACAGTTTTGCCGGCGTCTTCTGATTTGAAGAGTTTGAAGGTGAGAGACCTCAAACTTGAAGACTCCTGCTGCAACGCTGGCGAAACTGTATTTTAAAAATGAATCGACGCGGAGGACAACCCGGTAGCCTAGCTGCGTCAATATTAGAGGTGTTATATTGAAGGTAGGTTTGCAGTGAGCAAACACCCACGCATGTCTCTTTTGCCATAGTTAACTTCTCACTTTACATCACGACAAGACCAATTCCCTTTCATAATATCTAGGGATCCTATTTCCTTTCTTCCCCTTCCCAAATTCCCTAACGTTTTTCACTCTCACACAGATAACAATATTTATTATAATGACCCACTCAGCATTAGCTCCCATCTGACCCTCTGCTTCCTTCTAATCTCATCATCTACCACAGCACTTTCTCGTTCTTTTTCTTCACCCTCCATTTCACCTTCTACATTAACATCCACGTCTCAAATACCTCCCGTCTTATGTTGCCCTTTTTTCCTTATCGCCCACGTCTCCCCACCCTAGGGCGCTACGCTCCAATTCAGAGTCTTCATTAACTATTTCTTCACACTCTGACTCACTGGGTCTTTCATCAGATTTTTCCAATTCATTTACTCCTCCCTTCTTGTAGCTGATAAACTCACCCCATTGGTACACTAAATAGTAAAATTTCTTTACCAAATCAGGCTGACAAAATTTTGGTAATTAAAAAAAACAAAAACATAAATGTCATTGAGAAAATTTGATCAAATCTATGAGAAAAGAAAAACTTTCTATTATTAGTATAACCATAGAGTAAGTATATACTAGTAAGTATATACTAGTAAGTAGAGTAATATACTTACTCTATGGTATAACTTATATTCCTCAAAAAATAGTTTTCAATCCAAAATTCACCAGGGAAATGCTAATGAAGTAAGGCAGTAACAATTATCGTAACAAAGAGAGAAAAAAATTATTATATACTCTCACGCATTCTACGGTATGGTTTACGACAAGGTTTATGGCAAAGATGAATTGGTGCAATATGCCCAGCAACCAAGTTTGGCTATTGCATCGCATGTCTTAACGACTCCATTTTTGGAGCAAATTGCGATGCTACTCCAGTTCTTTTTTTAATATTTCAAATTCTACTCTTTTTATTTAGCTGAAATCTTTTTCACAGATGTATGAGTGTAAAGAGCATAAATTCAACGTATTTTTTTATCGTGTCTCAGCTCTTAAATTAGTGAAATATTATTTTTAATTTCATGTCTTGTTTAATGCTAGAAATACAGCAAAACATTTTTCTGAAAAATATCCCATTACCCCCCGGCTGAATTTATATCATGCCACATTTTCTATTTTCCCATTTTTTCACGATCGGAGAATATATTTCAGAAGTACGAAAATCACGTTTTCAAGTAATTCTTCAAAATTACCGTGCCTATTGACTTCGCATGAGTTTCGCATGACTCAAAATATGACCTGTTAAGTATTGGGCCAAGAATCTTTGAAATATCTCTCTGGGGCCGGTTCACCATACTTATCTTGCCATGTCCTTTGAAAATTTAATTTTATTTTCTAAAAATATTATGGACTTTGAATTAAATTGAAAGATGAATTTATACCATTACGTTTTTCAATTTTCTCATTTCAGCACCATCTATGGAAATATTTTTAAAAGTTCTAAAATCTTGTTATCGCGCATAACCTCAAAATTACTGTGCATGTGGATGGACTAAGTATTTTGCATGACTCAATACCTCACTTAAACCTACTCTTGGTCCAGGAATGAAATATCTTACGGGGGCCGATTCACCATACTTATCCTACCACGGCCTTTAAAAATTTAACTTTATTATTTTCTAAAGATGCTATGTACGTTGAATTAAATTGAAAGATGAATTTTTATCATTACATTTTTCTATTTTCTCATTTCTGCACCAACTAAGGAAATATTTTTCATTGCTCGAAAATCACGTCAAGGTGCACAACCTCAAAATTAATTTTCATATGTATGGACTTAATATTTCGCCTGACTCAATACCTCTCTACGACCTACTATTGAGCCAAGAATCTTTGAAATATCTCTCGGCGACTGATACAGCATACTTATCCTGCCATGCCCTTTGAATATTAAACCATAGTATTTTTTAAAGAAGAACTTTTTTCTATTTACAGTACAGAAAAAATGTTGAAAAAGGTCTATTATATGGATCTTGAAATTTTCAAGGCGATTATTTAAGCTCTGAATGAGCGACGAGTCTCCTAAAAAAGGCAAAAGACGACCATCCGAGAGGAAGAAGCCCATTCAGTTAAGAGGACGCATGCCTCATTCACGACTGGTCTTTTTCGGTAACGGATTACTCGCGTACAACGACTGTTATCATCTTGAAATTCTCAGGGTAGGCACAGAAAACCCTCTACAATAAACGAGGTGTGTTCAGAAAACAATGGGAACTAAATTTTTTATTTTTTTTCGAGAATTTAGAGAGTCCGATAGTCAATACTTGTTTATTATGTGGGCATACATTCCCGGGAATTGCGATAATATTTTCAGCTGTATTCATTGCTTAATTTGGCTGTGAGAGCCGATAAGGTCACACGCATTTTTATGTCTTCGGCGATTTTTGGCTCACTCTTCATTGCTTGCTCGAGAACTTTGGGCAAAAAACAATACTGCAACGATGCATCAGCCTCCATATTCGCCTGATATGGCTCCGCATTAAAATGACGTTAAAAGAAATCGCTGAGAGAGCTAGAAGCTATACCAATGATCGAGTTGGATAAGTGTTTCAGAGATTGGAAGAAGCGCTGTCACGATTAAAAAATATGTAATGAGGATTATTTTGAAGGCGATAAAAATAATGTAGACGAATAAATAAATATTTTTTCAAACAACTAAAATTCCTGTTATTTCCTGAACACACCCCATATACCTGACCTTCAAGTATTAACAAAATACATTTTATAAAATAATAAAGAGGTAAAGGTAAAAATATTAAATTTGAGTTACAGGCAATTGTTTGATAATGGTCAACCATGAAAGAATCCAACGTGAAAGCGTTTCTGACCCATGAAAATTTCAAGATGATATCCAAAATTCTAAGCAAGAATTTCGCCATTAAAAAAACAGTCGAGTCGTCCTCTTAAGAATTCAATATCGATAAATCATACTTTCCGATCGAACATGTATATATTACAAGGTTACAACCAAACCCATACAAAAAAAACTTATTTAAAACTATGAAAATAAAGAAATTATCAAGAAATGCGGTGAAGACGCCTCGTGTTCCGACTTCCAAGATATATCTATCGGTTAGTTTCGCGGGACGAGTTCTCCTGCGATCGCAGACATCTTCCTCCAAACCACCACACACGTTGGTAAGCGAAAAAAAAGAATAAAAACTCACGCAAGTGACCCTGTTTACGCTCGGACGATCTCGAGTCTCCGCATTTCCGCATTCTGCGCTATCCAGGAGAGGAAAAAAAAAATGACGCGTAACATTCTCGTTTGGGGTTAGTCCGCCCAAGTTTTGAGCGTCAAGTCTTGCCCGAAAAATGCAGCGAACTGATCATGTGGAAAGCTTAGGGCCCCATTTAGTATTAATGGAACTGCCTACGCCAGACCTTATGGTGCGGGCTTCACAGTGACTTTTGAAGATATGGGCCATTGATTATGTTCAAAAGTTGCAAAGATTTTATGATCAAATCTTATATCGTTGCCGAAAATTTTTTTTATTCACCGTTATCTTCACACCTCATTGATTCAAAATGAGTCATCCATAACAGCTGTTCAGACTGAAATAGCTATTTATGGCACAATTCTGACGAAATAAGGAGCTTTTGTATCCAGTGAAGATTGAGTTTTAGGCACTCAGGGAAACGACCATAAGAAATATTTATACGACCCTCGCGGTGATGAGGTCTGAAACAGTTCGAGTTCAGATGAATTAAACCATAAGCGTATATTAGCTATGTCTGATTTATTTATTAGCTTCCCTAACTCCAAAACCTTAATTAAAAAGACATATTCCAACACACGCATAATTCCAGGTAGAAAAAAAGGCGTTAATACAATCATTTTCCGTAAAAATGGAGGCTTCAAGCAACAAGTGGTAACCGAAACGGTTTACAGATTAAAAGTTTTGGAATTGTGACTTCAAACTGCCAGCTATCATTAGTTTTCCATTCAAGGGTTATATGGTAGAGATGACAGTTTAATCTCGATCACGCCCTAATAAAGACCAGATAAAGCTATTTATATAAGCTAAAGCTATAAGATAAAGCTAAAGTTTAAATTAGACGACTGATCATTGTTTTGGTTGTATTCATCTTCAATTTGTGCGTTATAGTTCTAAGCTGTAAATGCTTATGCAATTCGATGGGTACAATCTGGAGCAGATTAACCATTTGGGAAGAACACAAAAATCGTCACATGTAAGGATATGCGGAAGAAAAGACCAGATAATGTTGTTAATGATAAATTAAAATGATTAAAAGTCACTAGGATTTGGTCAAATGGTTTATGCCATTCATGCCTTAACATAAAACATTGGTTATCCATCAAACCCTAGTCCGAACTCAACTTCACTTAGGATAGTGATATCAAGGGAATCATTATTAATCATTATTTCACAATTACCCCTATAAAATATGATAATAATGCATTTACTAATAAAAAAGCATTCCTTCGCGGATGGCACAAATCTCATAGTGTTATTGAAATCTCATGAAAATTTCATCTATCAAAGAATGACATTTTCAAATGAGATATAAGCTCTCTTTTTTATTCCAATCCGTTGCAGAACCAACATATCATCGATCAGTAATCCTATGGTTCATGATGATTGAAATTAATATTGAAATTAAAAATTCGAAAATTAAATAAATCGGGAATCGTTTTTCATGAAAAATACGATTTTTAACTTCAATGTTCGATCTAGATAATGATTATCAATTTTTTACCCGATTTCAATTCAAAGTGTGACCCCGATATGAAACGACACGCACCGTACAGTACTACTTTGAAGAAAAGGTGATTACAGAGGCAACGAAAAGAGCATTCGCACAAAAGAGAAGCTTTTAGTAGGCTGCAACGCGACATCTCTCAATTCTGTCGCTGGATCTCCATGTATATATATTTCGACTCATACCTCCGGAAGACCCACTTACCCGAACTAGCAACATCACCATGGTAACGCCGTGTGGCCCCGCCCATCCAGCCAGTGTCAATATTCTTTCAGTGCACCTAGATCTACGCACAATCCGAATCTTTTAACCACTATAACTATGCTATTGCATAGTTATAGTGGTTAAAATAGGGTCATAAATACGCAATTGTTAACTTTCCACAATTATGAGGGTTTAAATAAGTTTAATTGAATATATAAAGTACTGGTTAAATAACCAAATCTAAGAAATACATTTCATTACTCAAATTAGCTTAGACTGAAGCCTGAAATTAACCCCGACAATTTTATCTTTTACACACAATTATTAAGAGGGAGCATTCATCCACTCTTGACTATGACGCGTCAACGTAGAAACCGGTAGATATTTATTAAAATCACAAGTTTGGAGAAGCAACAAGCATTATTTTAAATTACATATAGCTTCAAAATTCCTCATGGTGTAATTGTCGAAATTCTAATCTATTAAATCTGTGCATTCAAAAAATTATTTTTACCAACCACTGTCTCGAAATGAGATCTAATTAACGAGTATCAAATATTTTGACAAAAAAAACTCCAGTAAAATGGTCGGTTAAAATGTGCGGTGGAATGGAAAGACGAGCGTTTCTCCCATCCCGTATGAAACTGGAAATGCACCACTGTTATAAAATGAAACTACCGATGCACCCATATTTCAGAAAAGCGTCTGTCTTGAAAAATAATTTTATTAAATAGTCTCATCTAAAAACTTAATTACGTGTATGAAATAAAAAACTCAAGAGTACAACTACTTCGGGCTACACAGGTTGAAAAAAAGAAAATTGCGGGCCATCGTGATAAAAATCACGATTGCCTAATTTTCCATTTCTGAGCCACAAACATCGAACCTAAACAAGAAAAATGGAAAACCAAAAACTTCAAGTTCTTACTAAGGCTTTAAAAGTCCTCAACACTATTGAAAACTATATTCGCAGATATTTTCATTAGTATTTTGTCCTCCGGGTGGCATCACGAATAATGAAATGTTACACAGCTTCAACGGGAGGAAATTCTTTATTTCACGTCAGTCGAAATGAAAATTACTTAGTTGTTATCTACACACTTCACATGAAGACGATCACACCATTTTAATATTGTGCATGATCAGCAAGTTCTTTTCGTGATCATTAATCACAATTACAATGGATTCCAGATCGTACCAAGATTAACGAGAGCAACAAATTGGAAAGTTTTGGCTAACTTGCCACGAATTTATATGGTACAAAAACGTATTCCATTTTGTTTCTACTCCATATCCATCAGATACGTGTTATCCGGGGAAAACTTTTCTGGTTTCCGTTAAAAATTAGCTTTCAGCCACAGCTCGTGTCAACTTGTGTGATTAAAATTGCCTCTCTCTGCTTCCAATGCGATGATTTCTGCGATTATCACATTCAAGCAAAGATACATGGCAACACACAGGTGAGATAATAAACAAAGCGACTGCTTAAGCGGAAGAAAAAACGATAGATTCAACAGACTTTGAATGATGATGCAAAGGAAATAATAAATGCATTTCTTTAGATGTTGCTGGCAGGTAGATCGTGCTGTCGATGAATTCGTACGCTGATTTTTGTTGAAAGGAATTTTGAATATACACGAGCTATCTAATCTGTCAGAGGCATTAAACGGGAAGAGAGCCGAGGAATGCTGCACATACATTTAAGGATTGAACGATTAGTCTCAATATCCATGTGAAAAGACTGTAATAAATCCGGTTTCGTGGAAATATATTGGATAATCTGTCGATGCAAACGTGGAAATCATAATTTCTAAAGCAACTGCGAATAAAGAGCAGAGTGGATAGCGTACTATTCCTATTTTCAGAAATACAGTTTATGATACCGCGATTATTGTTGGTCTCATCACCATAGATACTCGTTGCTCACTGAAAAGAACACTTGAATTAGGAGCAAAATTAATGAAAATTCTGGCAGTATTTTTATTTAAAACCCGCAACGCTGAAGATGACTCAAAAATATTTTCTTGAAGAAGACGTACTTAACTGTTACTCAGATGCCTAACCAATTCACTATAAATGGGATTTAACTGAGTAAAAGAAAATACAATTAGAGGAAAGTTGATTTTCAGCGCGGAAAATCTGTCAATTTTTTTAAAAAGGATGCATGAAAGCAATAGCTGACTCTACGTGAGGAACTAAGACAGAATAGCGGCAACTGACGCAACTCTCACATACGCTTCGAGCACCTTAATTTCCAACTTGAGACTAAATGCCAGGTTTACTTAAGATATTATCATCCAATTAACTCCCAACCGAAAGAGTGTTTAAGAGAAATATCAACTTCAACTCGTGCTGTCAACAGCCTACTTATCTCTGCTGAGTATTGGTCGATATTCCAGTTAAGATATAGCCTACTATCCGTAGTGCACATGAATTATACATGAGCGGAATAGACTGGTCACAATAACAAGAATTCAACACGGGTCGATATAATGAGGAATGTCTTTGGAGTGATTCAAAGCTTATTTCACTTACTTATAAGAGTTGCTCCTGCTTAATTTTGTGGCATTATAACATAAATAAACCAAAAGTTGCTGGACATTTTACAAAAACACTTTCACAACCTCAATTTATCTTTAATTTTACGTCCGGTGTCAATGAATTTTGTATTATCTTCAGGTCCTTGGGGCAATAAAAAAGAACTTAAAGCGGTCGTTAAATTAAGGTATTTGTGGGAAATTGCTGGTAAAATTTATTTTATTAATACTTACTACGCTTCGTAACTTATGTCGCATAGGATAAAAAACATGAAAATCTCTTCGAAAATGATACCTCAATCTGTAGCGCCATTTGCGAGGGGTGGCCCTGCAGATAAAATATTGGGAATCAGATCGAAGGGTGACAAGCTCAAAACCCGGTTGAAGCCTTCGGACACCCTTAAAATTAAAATGTTCGCAGTGCGGGATGGCAAAAAAAAGAGCTAGCTCCCTTAAACTGAACATGTGCTATTCACGCATCTATGGCTTAGTCCTGGATGATCTTAACCCTCAACTTTCTAAACAACTTATCATCATATATTTAAATCTTCTTTTTTATATTTTTATTTTCTACTTTTTAAGGGTGAATAATTAAGATTTTTGATAACGCCAGAGCTGTTAAATAAATTTCTAAAAAAAAAAATTATTACGCCATCTATTGAGAGAATTTAAAACTATTTTTTTATCCATATAGAAATTTAGATAATTAAGTATAACACAATAAAATTACAAATCTATGATTATTGGATATTGCATTGCCATAAGAAGCAAGCGAGTGTGCGAAATTTCCAGCGAATCCGCCGATGCGAAGTGAGTTAAAAATCAAATGGAAGATTGATCGACACAAATAAAATTGATTTAAAAGATGAAACAGATAGTCGAAAATAGAAAAAGCGTGTAAAAATTAATAGCATTCCAAAACTTGTCTACATATCTGGTTTCGTTAATGACTTCTCGAATTAGAAGGGATCGGGTTGGTGTGGCAGCTTGAGTGTTGGCTTCCCTCTCCGTGGGCTAGGGTTCAAATCCTGGCAGTGGCAGAGCAGTTTTAGACACTACCCGATCCCTGCTTGAGTGCAGTGTCGAGGAAACTGCATTTCAAGGGCGATACTCCGTCCTTCGGATGGGACGTTAAGCCGTGGTCCCCTTGTTTTGTAAAAAGCAGCAGTGGCGTAACCAGGAATACGTTTTGGGGGAATGAGATGGCCTGAAGTGGCGGCCCGGGAAATTGGGGGGCACGGGAAATTTATTTTAAAAATAACATGCCTGGAAATATATTTTACATCATTTTGGCACTTAAAATTTAACTTTATACAGATACAGTTATTATATGTCAAAACTAGACAATGGTTTTAATTATTCTTTTATTGTTTTAGGCTTTTGGGGGGGGGGGTCTATCCCCTCATTCCCCCCCATAGTTACGCCACTGAAGAGCAGGCTACTGCCGAAGCCGGGTTTCTCTCCACCCTTCCTTTCCCTCCCTTCCCTCATGGCGCAAATTACCTCAGCTATCGGTCGCCTCCTCCGAATACCATACCATCTTTGGAATTAGAACTGGCGCTAAAATCCGGCTTTATACATGTGTAAATTCGAAGAAATGTAACCGTGAGATTAAAAGGTAGTAAAAATATATCTTCCCAGGCTGTACTCCATTGAAATCCATAAATTAATTAAAAATAATCTACAAAGAAATCCATAAATTAATTCAGCGGACAGGAAATCCCACTGTTTCATCACCGTACAATTACTCAATCCAGCACCGGATGCACTTCCGATAATCAACGGCAACCGGATAGTGTCTTTTCCGCTTCAATATCGCCTAATGAAGAAATGCAGCCGAAGAAACTTCTACGAATTGAGAAAAATATGCTAACATTCTGCTGGAAATAATTGAAAAAAATTCAGAATTATATAAGTAATGCGAAGAATTGTGTATGCCAGTTTTCCGTTCCAAAAAAATTATCTCACCATGCGTAAATAAATTTCCACCACGTAGATAATTTTTAAATTCTTTCTGGCGCTCTTAAACCATTCTTGGTACAGTATGGTAATTGGGAGGAGGCGACCGATAACTATTTATGGACATTTTCACCTTGAGGTAGGGATGGAAGGGAGGAGAAAAACTCGGCGTCGGCATTAGCCCTGCTACGGGATAGACCACGATAGACGCAACGAGGTTATGTTTTACAAAAATAATTCTTACGGCTAAGAGAAGATTGATTTATGTTATACGTTTTTATGTGTACGTCAGAAACAAGACTAGTCAGCATATTAACGACATAGTTCAATCGAAAAACAAAGTAGGACAAAATAAAGATATTTTACTGAATGTGCGGCATCTCTCCCGAATTCACCCTAATATCAACAGTAGAACCACAGAATAGGGACTAAAGCAATTCCGTGGCTCCCTATTCTATGGTAGAACTAGTTGTGATGGCCACACTTAAGAACAACTGATGTAAGGAAGGGTTAAGAATCGAAGATGGCCGTAATTTCTTTATAAAAGAGGAAATAATTCCTCGAGGGACCAAAGAATAGTTCGCGATAGCGGTGATTTCATGTCATCCGAACTCGTTACATACGGGGATATTAACTTAGGCGATCAAAGGAGAGTCCATTGGACCAGGAACTCACCTCATTACAGCTGGGATTTCGTTACATGCGCGATCGTTATAAGCGAGTTTAGCTGTATTTTGGTTTTGGGCCAGTTCTTGATTAAAAAAATCTATCTATTTTGAGTAATCACATCGAAATCGTTCACCTCGCGAGGGATCGAAGCGAAGACACCCGCGCGAGTACGCTATAACATACGGGGTCATCGGTCTGTTGCTGTTGGAGGGGAAAAACGTCTGCTAGCGGGAAAGTGGGTCAAGTTCAGTCTGAAGGGGGCGTTAGCGCGTAGTGGAAGTGAGGGAGGGATGCTGTAGATGCCCACCTGTTGCCTCCTCCTTGGAAGAGAGCGGTCCCGGCACACGCACATCCATTTCTTTCTCTTTTGAAGAGCCGACTTACGCACAGGAGAACGAACGCACGACGACGACCTCGCACTCATGGCAACGTTTTACGCACGGATGATCTTTATTTGAAGCAGGACTGGGCAATATCGGAAATTCAATATCGCGATATGATTATTATTCAACATAGTGGATTGGCGATAACGATAACTAATGAGGGTACGAGAAATATCGTCCCTTTATTAGTTATAGTCACTAGTTCTCTCGAATGTGTCAATGAAACAGAACTCTAATGACCAACCAATGATAAACCAACATAAAATAGCTGAAGGAGAAATTTTTTCATAGTTATTTATTTTTCCCTAAAAAGGGCGAATTCTTATAATTAATTACGATTTTGATCCTCAGCCATTGACTCTCTTCCTAATCGCAAAACTGTCGTCCACCTATGACAAGCAACGCGACAAAAACCCGGAAGATGGAGAGATCTACGAATTCAGAAGGCCACGTAAAACTTCGAGCAGCATCGCTATTTTTTTACCAACGCTATGGTTTTTGACTTTGTAGGAAATATTATGTGCACTCTATTCAATATTTAAATGTATTCAAGTGGAAAAATTTTACGCCCGAGAAAATACTGATGTAAAATTTTCATATTTAAGGTAAGGAAATTTCTACAAGACATTTTCTTTGATATTCTAAAGAATTTATGATAACTGCGTTATTTTAACAAAGAAACAAGTCACAAAAAGACCAGTCTATCGAGAGGATGATACATGAATAGTTTGAATAGCAATCCAATAGGTTTTCTTTCCTAGGGTTTCTTTTCTTTCTCTTTGAGCATCATCTCCGAGAACGCGGAAGCTGTCTACATTAGCACATCCATTTGCAATTTAAGTATAAAAACACTATTGTGTACCACGAGTTATTGCGGCATAGAGCAAAACTCTGTCGATTTTTTCTAGGTCTTTGAGCTGTTTTAAAAAGCGTATGAATATTTCATTGAGGGTTAATTTATTTTATGGAACTTTAATGGAATATGCTTGATTTTTTACATTTTTGTAAGGTGGTATTAAATATATTTTTATTTTAATATTATATTAATTTTTATTGTTGTTCATGTAATTTGGGGCATATGTTTGAACTGAATAAATCATTACTCTTTTTTTCTGTCACAACACATCCCTCTGTCATGGAAGTGTAAGCTTATACATAGTGAGGAAACAGCTGGTGAAGGAGCAGGACAAGAACGAAAACCACTTGAGCTTCAAACGTGTTTACCCACAGCGGTTGCGTATAAGCGAGGGAGTGATTTCCTCTATTTTTACCGCCGTAAAAGAGCTCCGAGGAAATTTCGAAGGCCTCGTATTTTATTTTTCCACAACTGCTCTCCAAAAATATAAATAAATTTCATAACTACAGCAATACCCTTATTTCCCGCAGAAATTCTATTATTTTTAACCGGTCAATGTAGTATTACATGGAGCATCTTGCCGATCACCCCGGCCTGTAACTACTTCCAATTTGGAGTTTCCTATTCAACTCACAATTAGACCAACTCCCTTTCATTAAATATAAAATTCTTATATTCTCATCCGTCTCATAACTCATTTATCCCTCTAACTTTGTGATCAAAATCCCCTCCCCGCTCAGTGCTCGCTCCATCCATACCTGTCTCATCCTTATCTCATCTAGAAGCTACCTCTTCTCACCAACCATGTCCAGCACTTCGTCGTACCTCCTCCTCTCCTTCCGCTTCACCTTCCCCATTCCCCTTCAGGCCCACATTTCGAACAGAAGTAATATCATTTATAATTTATTCAACTCCAAATGCCTACAGTTTTACGTCAAAATGAAAGGCTAAGTATCTTCATCATAGTCACAATATAAACTCCAAAAATAATATTTCTATTACTCAATTCCTTCAAGATTAAAAGCAAATAAAACAGTAAATAGTTATAGTAAGCAAACTGAGCTTGTTGCAATGTCTAGCGATTGCAGTAGTCAATAAGTTCCAACCTTTTAATACACAGAATCACAAGATGGAAAATCAATACCACCTCAAATTTTTTGACTCTCGCATCTAATTTCGTCTCCGAAAGAAAATGCATATATGAATACAAGTGATGTAGCTTACGATTTCCTACGACTGCAATTCATTCAAGAAACTGAAAAATCTCTGAAAAATTATCGCATTCATAACACAGCATTCGCAGAGCAGTCCTTTTATCTTGAGACGTTAATGGATGACCATCTGAGCAATAAGAACCTATAATTATTGAAATTTCAAAATTTAGGCGATTTATAATGGAATAAATATTTTTTTGCATTTCCATTACCGACATCAGAACTGGCATGCCACCAAATGCGATGTAGTTTAGTCAAACGTAAAGAGTTCGTTCACTCGATAAATTTCCAAGCATCGTACTTCGTACGGACACTATCCGAAAGGAAAGGTAATAGATTAGAATAGACTGATTCAATTTACAGAAGAGATGAAATATAAAAGAAACAGTTCGGAAAATCCTTTTTTGGGAAATGCGAATTAGTAACAAGCAATTAATGGCATGCAGGGAGTCTATCAGCTTTGAAAGATAAATAAAAGAATGTTAAAAGTCTAATTAGGAGATTTTAAAGGAAAATGTTGCATATCATCGTTTAAAATTCAAATAATTAGGAATGGAACCGAAAAATAATATCAGACCTGCCATTATTTGTGTCTATTACCAACAATTTTAAGACAATATAAAAATGACGATGTAGACGAAAAATTAAGAAAATGTCGATGGGACCATTCTTATAGCAAAGGAGAAGAAAAATAGAAAATGATATTCCTCTCTTAAACGAGACGCCATCAACAAGGACGATGAAGAATTATACATTTTATTGCAAAGTCATAAACAGGCCACAACATGAGGGGTTTCCAAATATTTCCGTTTCATCATGTGCTGGAAAACTATCACTTAAAGAATCGCAAGCAAGTCAAACTAGTATTTTAATGACTAAAAAATGAATCTTAAAAAAACATGATGTTAAGTTGGATGACCATCGTCACATTCTCATTGAGAAAGAAAGAATCAGGTAACTCCCAAAAACAAGCGAGGAAATGTTTGCAGTTATTTTTTAAAATAAAAATTAGTCGCAACTCACCTCAGGAGGAGTGCAAAGAAGGCTATGTAAACGTTATTCTTACTGCATCCTAAACCATTTTCCGCACATTCTTCTCCCAAAAAACTCACCTGAAAAGATAATAAATAGAGAAAAAATTAGAACGGGAAATAAAACTCAGTTACTAAAATTATTTGGATTAACAGAAAGAGATGTGAAAAAGTAAAAACAAGAATTTTTACTTTGCAAAATAATCACAGGAAAATGTTGCAAATCATTGATCCTTCTAATAATGTGCTGGAACACTTTAATCTCATGTATTAGCAATAAGTGAAACAAGAACTGAAATGGGTTACAAAGCATTGTTTAAAATTAAGATTATTCTGAGGAGGTTATACTGAATGACCGCCATGTGTGGGAACTACATCACTGATTGTTTTAGATGAAGAAACTCATAAAATGAAAAGAAAATGAGCAATCTCTCAGGAAAGAGCGTATATAGAGAAATCTTTTCGCTTAGACCCATCACAACCGCATATACGGAGCGAGAAATTCCGACATATCAATCTTAGTCCTTATGTAGGTCAGATTCACCCTAATGAGCGATTAATGTATTCAACAAAAGCGGAACTTCATTGGTGTGTATCTACCATGAAGAAACTAACTTCTTTATTAAAAAAGGCCCTCTCATTGGGGGGAAGGCAATAATCAGAACGCAAAATGACAAGATGACGTGAAATTAAACCGATTGATCATGGGAGGTTGTAAGAATTACATAAAAAATCAACAGTGAATTAAATTATATCGCTTCGAAATTCTGCAAGTGAACACTCATTCCTTTTAAAGATAATTTAAAGCATGCCTCATATTCTAATCTAATTCGTTTAATTCCTACTCATTTAGCGTTAACAGTATTTTTTCTAAAATTCACCATAATGAGTTATCAATTAGTTTAATTCACACGAACGAACCATAAATATATTCCCGCATTTCCCGAGCAAAACTTCAAGATTATGTGACAAAAAATTGTGTAAATTTGTGAAAAGCATATTTTTCCATTAATAATTCGATGTTAAAATTTGATGACACGCCATAATCTAATTCTAAAAAAAAACCGACTAAAGTCGTCCATTTATTCCTAAAACATACGGATACCGTATTCTAAACTTAAAAAAATGCTGCTTGTTGCTCTTGGACGAGGACCAAAGCTATCTGTAATAAAAAAAAATGACTGCGGCATTTTCCAACTCGACAGAAGATCGATCCGTTTACTTTTTGAGACATGTGGCACACAAGCATCACTTGTAAAAATACACCATCATCCGAGTGAAGATCGTAAAAATATGCACGATAAAAAGCTTGACATGCGGATAGCAAAAAAAAACCGTGAGATAAAATAGACCATTTGGGAAGTTGAGCAGGTTGAGCTGCATGCAGGCTTTTCGGTGTGCAGCAAATGGTGATAAGCTGTAGCAATTGTCATCAAATCACTTTAATCCTCCCTTTATTGCCCTGAATGGCAGCATATACCTCACGGCTTACAACTGGAGTAAATTTAATTAGAGCGCTTGAGACTTACAGTAAGCGAAATATGAGGTTAATACTAAGCTCACGTGACGTTGATATTGTACCGATATTGTTGTAAATAAATAAATGAACTTTTTTCTTTTGCTATCGTAAAATAAGCTCAGTGCTGCGAATACCGTGCAATCAAATTAAAGAATGAATGAATGGGCTCAGCCAAAAGAGGATTAAGTGAGAGAACAGCAGTCGAGTGATCTCTTTAGCGATGACGACCAATTGAATCAGTCACTCAGAGATGCGGATAGTTGAGGGAAGGGATCACCCAAGACAGCTTCTTGCAGAAGAAAAACGTTCTGAGTAGGTGATATAGCAGGGTAGGTTCGGGTTCCAGTTCCTTTCCTGGACCACACCGCTCGGCAAGAATGTTTATGCGGAAGTCCCCCACGGCTTGACTCGGGTGCACTTCAGTTAGTAGCCAAAGGCTTAACCAACCACGTAAACATGCTCTTTCTACCACCCTTGGTCTGGGCTGAGCCTTACCCTCATCTGTGCAAGGCCATACTACGGGATAAATCACTGATCGAGAGACTAAACGTATTGTTATAAAGAGGTCGGATATTAACTTCAATTACAGGATTTTCTCACGAAAGTAAACGGTAAAAATAGTCGGTTACCGCATGGATACGATTACAAGCTGGTAACACTACGACAGATATAGACCATGTGGAGCTCCCGAGTAAACCGGTGGTAAATTCCGGGAAAAGACATTGGACGTTTCCTTACCAGCCACTTGACGTTAACGGCCGCCTGAGCGCGGTTCTTATGGTCTTGGAAGTGCGGAAGAAAGGGTTGTGGGAGGGTGGGGAAGGAGGGAGGGAGGAGGGGGAGAAAGAGCAGTTGGCATTCCTTGCTCGAAAGAGAGGCGGAAGAACGCTCCCGGGATACCAATTAGGATCCAAGAGAGAGGCGGGGGCAGAGGAAAGGGCGACACAAAGCGAGTTTAACAGCGACAGTATGAAGACAGAAGTGCATCAATTCGTTGTATTGCCAAGGAGGGAGCCAGAAAAAAATTCGTGGATTCGGAGGGGAGTTGCATTGGAGGAGGCACACTTAAGACCGTATTTACGAAAAAATTCTGAGGGGGTGTTGCGATTAATATTACATTTCATAAAAAATGTATATGAAATACTTAGCCGCTTTTTTGTATTCATGAATACTTCAAGCTTGAATTTGGAGATTTTAAGAAAAAGTTATATAGCTGATAGTTCGAAGGGTATAATAATATGTGCTACATTATTGATTATTAGTTGCTTGAGTTTAATCTTGTTCGTCAATCCACTCATAGTGTTTCAATATTAATAATAACCACCCGGAACCCAAAATAGACAAAAATCCGTAGTACCCTACAAGGTATCCTTACCCATCAAGTTACCCCAATTTGAAGAATTTCGGAGATACAGAGTGTTGAACCCCTCGACTCATCCCCGCTGGCAAAAGCTTGGTTGATTTTGAGTAAAATGGTAACCGGAAAATAGAAGCAAGAAAGAAATCGCCAGCATAATAGCGCAGTCGAAAAAGGTATTCCATAAAAAGAGAAAAATATTTGCATCATGGGATGGAAGCATTGAGGTATAGGATAAATGCATCAGAACTTCATTTCGATTATACTTTCATATTGCAGCGAGGCATAGGCGATGACAGCAAAAGAGTGATCAAGGGAAGAAGCATTTCAATTTTGGTGCACCAGAGGATTGAAAAAATTTAATGGATTGCCTGAGCGAGTAATGAGCAGTGCCAATGAGAGTGGAAGAGGAGAGAGGAATGGTCAATATCCTAATGAAAAGACGAAAACACTCCATCGGCCACATGCAGATAATCATCGTGGGACAAGTGGGTAACAAGATAGGAAATGGTAGTTTTCGGATGACATACATGAAGCAGCCAATGATGGATGTGAAAGAAAATAGCTATATAAGGGTAAAATTATTAACTCATAAGAAAACTGGCATGAATCTGGGAGATCTGCATCTAACCAATTTTAAGATTTATTGACCACCGGCGATGATGATGAACCAAAATAATATATGATTTCGAATACAGTTGACCACGCTGGTGAGGATGAGAATTTATACACCACATAATCCAAAGATTACATTCACAGCGAAAAAGACAGTTGACTTGACTCGGATGCGACCCAGGGTCTCTTATTCTTCCGATTATACGATATTTAAGAGTGTGTAACTGGTAGCATAACTGAGCGAAAATTTGGTTTGAGTTCATATTTCGGTATAGTGAAATGATTTTTCACAGACGACTCCACCCTTATCGTGAATTATGGAAACGCTGACGACGCGTGATCACCATATAGAGCGTTTAAAGAATGGTAAAACTTAAAAATAATATTTATGAAGAGACAGAGATACTAAATTGGTTTTTTTCTTTGAGATATTTGTAGGAAACTTAACACACCTCTTTCTGAATTTTTAGGCATATGCAGAGGCGGATCCAGGAATGGGACAAGGGGGGGGGGGGGCTCAGTGGGGTTAAAGTTCCAGCAGTAGTGGGGGTCGGAAATAAATTTCCATTCTATCTAGTGTAAATTGGATACCCAAGGGAGAGGCTATAGCTCCCTTAGCCCCCTCATAGATCCGCCACAGACGTATACGTAACATACTCGTGTTCCCATTATTAAAAAAAAATGTCAAGTTCATAATCATATTTTTAATTGAAGTTTTAACACTGAACAATCCATGGAAACCCTATTTAGTTTCCATACGGTTTACTTCGTATTACTGAGTCATTTTATTTTTTACGTATAGCAAAATGAGGAACAAATACTTGTTTTAAGAAAATAATCGTAATCTCACACTCATATAGCTCGAAGGGAAGTCCAGCGTATAAAATATTGTGCTTCAATAAACAAGGTCCTGGGGTATTACTCGGACAATTGGAAATTTTTTCTTCCTCCTCTCCTCAAGCTTTGAATGAATTTAGTCCGTAATAAAAAAGAGACTTGCGATATTGTGGTTCATATCAGAGGCGAGTTATGCAAAATCCAAGACTCCTTGCCATAAAACTACAGAAAAGCAGCAGAAACTGAAAATTCACATGCAACAAAATTATTGGACTTGCAAATTCTTTTGGATAACGCAAAAATGATGAAAATTCTTAAAGGAGATGAATTGTTTCCGCCGAGGCCAACAAAAAATCACATGACACCATCGTCCTCTTTTTATCAAAGTTTAAACAATGTACCATTCATTCATTCTGAATATAATGACGTAATGCAATTGAAAACCCGATGTTACACGTTATCAGATTCATTTCAGTCGTGATAGGTTTAAAAAATGGGTCCTTAGGTTTTTATTAAAATAATGGCATATCAAAGCAATTATTTCAAAATTGCAACGGCATGTCCTATTACGAATAATTTATTGGCAAACTAATATTGTCGTATTCTTTCACAACCACATCATTATTTCTTGCGACATCTTTGTAAACATCAATTTGATCCTAATCTCGAACAGCTCAACCCAATATTGAAGCTTCAGACTTAAAATGAAATAAACGTTGTGGATGTGATTACGACCGGATAGACCACCGATGATATTCGAACAGCCGATGGTAGGTATTGATGCTCATACTAAGTGGGTGTTTTTCGACGAGTGTGCAAAGAATTACGATATTTTTGTATGCAAGAAAAGCATTATTTTAATATTTACCCTTTTCGTAGTTGGTGCTAAATATAGGGAAATAAAAAAAACATCCAAAGTCAAACTGGAAATTAAAACTTCCACAACGTTTTCCTTCAGTACCCTTCTCACCATCTTTCATTTATATTCTAGCTATCATTCTAAGTGACCACGCAACGTAACGTGATGACGAATTCAAACCAATAATTTAGCATGCTAAGCATTAATCCTATATTAACATAATATTCTTCTACGCTAAAAATATAAATTAACGTATGCGTAATGAAGGATATTTAATGGAAATGAATTTAAATTACCTCTATTCCTTGTTCTTAAATAAATTATTTTCATTTATGTGGCGAATTTTTTCAGTATTATTTTTATGACAATCCTCATCATATTACGCTGATGCACAGATTGAACTATAGCTCTATACTAAGACTGCAAAAAATATCGTATTTTAAAAATCAATTACAAAGACAGGCAGTTCGAACAGCATTCGATGAAACATAATAAGTGGAATATAATTCTTAACATTCACTAAATTAACATTTATTGTATAATTAAGGTTGTACCCTTTTAATGCGTGTTTTCCTGTACGCCACGCCGTCTAGTGGAATGGTCAGATATAGAGTATTACATGGTATTAAAATCTGCCGTCATTTCGACATGTAATGATAAATGCGATGCAAATTTAAAACAAGAAAAAATCAACGATAATGAAACAAAAAAATCGTAAACGAATATGTAATAATATTTCGATTTGATACAAACATTAAATGAAAGGACCGGTTTAATCTGCAGCAAGGGTTGGTAAAATTAGCAATTATCAACTTCATTTCGCGGCGGTAACTACTCCATTCATTACATCGTTAAGCCTAATTTTATTTACCTGCACTTGATCAACATCAACCGAGCACAGCGCCATAACGTTTTTGCTATTCAGAAAATTACGAAAATATTTATCACAGCAAAGAAGTGCATTTAATAAACTGCCTCCAATCACATAGAAGTTGCTTTCGGAAAAAAATGCTCTACGACGAATCCTCAAGTCCATTATTTCAATGGATGCCTTTTGAATGCAAACAGCCTTGTAAAGAAAGTTGAAGAGAACCATTTCATGCTCGAATAATTCTTAAAATGGAACAGAGGAATTAAGTACGTAATTCTCATTCCAAGCGGGACATGACGGTTCTAAGAACGTTTGATACTGATTATGCGTCGGGTCGAGTGCCCTCTTTGGTAAAGACAAGGACAGAGGACCGGATGCCTCCAACTCATTCCTTCCAAGTCTCGCCGAAAGAGTACGTATTTAATTTTAAACCGATGAGACGGATTTACAGAGTCTATGAATTATAAACCTACGTGAGAAGACGGTTTTTATAAAAGGCAATCAATCACTCATACAGTGATTAAGAATCTAGGTCGATCGCACTTGTCAGCACAATTTATACGCTTATAAATATAATAATTTTCAATTGCATCGACTTCCGAAAAACGCCATCATTAGTTGCCACCACACCATATTAAAATTTCAAATCCCTTACATAATGTTACTCACTAAAAAACGTGAAATCCCTTCTTGACTTGTAAATTACTTCCACTACTTTCCCATTCACAATAACTATTGTATCTAGGTATCAAGGCCGAAGGGATTCAACAATGATGGGATATTACTGCTGATAATTGACAAAAATTAGCACTTTACGAATGAAAGTATTGAACGCAAGAATTACTTTGCAGTGATGTTGATTTTATCAGTCAAAGATTAAATAAATGTATATTATTTACTACATGATAATATAAGTAATTATATTTTATATTTTTAAATAATTTTTATATTGTTTATATAAATTAAATAGATCTAAATTAAAACAAAAAATGAAAATAACCCTGTTTTGATTTCTAAAGTGCGGTTCATCGAGCTAATTTTATCCTTGTTCTCATAATTGGAACTTACTCTTATAAATGAAAAGCTACGCACGGCACAGTTTTTTAAAGTCATTTTTTAATTTTACCTATAAAAATGCGTAGGAATATCAGGGTTAAACATGTCCTGCAGAAAAAAAATTGCCAAACAGTGTTATAAAACTCGGATTATATCGAAAAATGTCAACCCAATCGAACCAAGCCTGTGCGCGGTTCTTGCCACACGTTAGTGATACATCACCCGATTGTAATTCAAATTCATCAAACGCTGGGGAAGTATAGCTCCATAGCTATGACGACGTTAATGATAAAGTAGGAGCTACGAAAGGCATGCGAATTCGCGTAAAATCATTATTATCCACGACTTGTAATTACCACGACTCTAATCTATAAAATGGCGTTATTGTGTTTCGACTAATTGCAATGACGGGAGGCAATTGCGAAAATTACTGCAATAATTGGCGCTGTTGCGCTAGCTAAGCTGGGTGTTTAAAAAAAAGACGAAGGTGCGGAGGAAAAAAAGGAGCGAATTATCGCGTTTTCATAAAAATAAAATAATATTGATGGATTCGACTCCCTATATGCAGTGAATCTATTGTGACTCCAATGACAACCCTTTGATGAGTACTTTGAGGAACGTATCAAAAAAATCAAATATAATTATAGTGATAATTTAAACGAAAATATTCTACTCAACTGATGGTGGTTACAAAACTTGGTGCATCTCCACAATATTTTGGAAATATACACAATAATTCCGTAACTTTTGACAAGGTTGTTTGCACAGAAGAATTATTTAAGATTAAAAATGAATCATTTTTCAGTTTTTACAAAATTATAATTATTTATTCTTCTCGAAAATTCTGAAATACTTGGGACAGATAAAAGTCGCAAGGAAGAAGAACGTCAGAGAACAGAAGGAACTAGCTAAGGAAAAGGAGGAATGCAGGGCTGCCGCGGCATGCCGTATCATAATTCAATGAAACCCATTTCCAACCATTGGCTGACTAACTGAATCATACAAATTTATCATGAAATGCGATACGACAACAAATGATAGAATTGACACCTTCTAAAGTCATCTGAAACCCCAGACAAAAATATCTACACTCAATTTTCTATCTATTACAGTGTTGCCAAATCCCTTTAATGCTTCTAATTTGTGGGGGCGTTTGGGGGTCAAAATATCGAACGTAATGAGGACTTTGTACATCGCGGAGAAGCTTGTTAATGGTACCAAATTCATTGCGGCATCCATCAGTTCACACCTTATAATAGTCAGAAACCCTAGAAGCCAATAACTGTTCTGTATACCTCTGATTCAATTGGGGTAGGTTGGGTATAACCGAAAAACGATCCCTAAGGAACCAACGGCTGAAAAAAATTAAGAAATGGCAGAAAAAATGTAAGAAATGGCAGGGTGGCCAGAAAAGGCCTCAGTCGTTTCTAACTGGAGGTCTAGGTTGGCAGAGCCCCCCCAGCGTTCGAAAGTGAGTATGAAGCAAAGGATTGCAGCGCAATGTACGAAAATTAATTTATAAAAATAACTTCCTCTTTTGTCATTAACCTACGCTATAATCGCCCATCCATACAAACGAGGATGCGTCTCCGTCTCCCGTCACTAACTGGAAACAGACATCCGCACTTTCAGGCACGCGGCTACGAAAACGATTTGACACACGGTACACGTTTCCGGGAACTAAATAAGGAGTCTTTCCAAAGCGGGGTTGCCTTTATAAGGTGGAGAATCACACGGAGGGGGCGTCTCCCTCTGGTATCCACAATGTCTCCCCACTCCAACCATACCAGTCTTAACACCACCTTCCTCCACACCACTCAACTATGTCTAGCGGCCGGCTGAAGAAAGGACACATTAGCTCATGAAGCGGCCACTCCGTGGTTGTCGTGGCGACCGCGGATGTGACGTCACTCCATCATCTTCACACCCAGCCTTCCTTCAATTCTCCCCGAGACGAAAAGGAAGTGTGACAATAAAAGAGGGCGGAGTTGATTAACAAGAAGGGGAAAGGGTTTTGACGGTGGACGCTTTGTGCAGGGATAATGATTCCAAGGAAGAGACAGAAGTGAGGAACATTATCACACCGTTACGTCGAGCCAAATTCAATGCGCGATGAAACATCTCGTGCCTTGTGAATTCTATTAACTTTTCGGGGATTTTACACCGCATAAGTTTGACCATGATAACCGACGCGTATTGAAGTTTCGGGGTCTGAGTATTTGCTAGCTTGAAAATACATATATCCTGGCAGGCAGTGGCGTAAATGTTGGGGAGGATGGGGAGGATAGATCCCCTCAAATCCTCAGAGAAATAAACAAATTATTTAAAACTATTGTCTAGTTTGACATATAATAAATTCATCTGCTTAAAGTTTAATTTTAAGTGCCAAAATGATGTAAAATATACTTCCAGGCATGTCAATTTTCAAAAATTTTCCCGGAACCCCGCTGCCCCAGGCCCCCCAAAGCATATTCCTAGAAACGCCACTGCTGGAAGGGAATATTTGCACTGAAGATGAGGAGCGTTTAAATTAACGCGGGTTGTCGTTAACCAACTCATCTGGTTGAAAACTTGGGCTGATCCCGGTCGAGCGAAATGTATTGTATGGAATAATAAAAAACTGAAAGATCTGAACTTCTGAAAACTCGCTGAGGCCACCTGTAGTCATGCGAATATGTGATCTAAAATCACATTAACCGAAGGGTATTAACAAAAAAGTGAAACATTTATTTATTTATTCAGAAAAGATATTAATTGTTCTAGGACTCTTCTATTTCTAGGACCTCTGTCATCTAAGAACAAATACAATTTACTTATACAAAATTATAGAATAGATTTAAACATAGAATTAATGAAACATAAAATCATGAAATCAACTCAGCTTACTCATTGTGAGCGATAAACTAACGAGAAAATATTACGAAAGAGTTCCATTATACAAAGAAATCATATCATCACTACACTACAACAACAACAACAACATTACACAAAGAAAAAAACATAAGATACACAATGTTCCCAGCGACAAATCACAGAACCAACGAGGAATAATTTTTAGGAATAGCATTAAGTAACATGATGAAAAGGACAAACAACCACAGAAATATGTGAGATGCACATTTTTCTTCGAGTAACCAATAAGTTATTATGGGGCAGTAAGCAATAAGCTATAAAATTTTGCCTTGAACGATTTCAATAACCGAGTATTTTTAACATCATCTGGTAGATTATTCCAGAGATTGGATGCTACAACCTGGAATGATTGCTGGAAAAAAGTTGTGCGATGAGCGGGATAATACATGAAGTTAGTATCTGATCTTGCAGTCATAGTAGTATTTTTTGGCTTAGTTTTTAATAGGTTATGTAAATATTCTGGATTTTTATAAAGAAAAAAGTGCGTAAAGGAAAGCCATGAGGAAATGTTTTCGTCGTTTTTTAGAGGAAAGCCTTCAATTTCATTGAGGTATGGCGATATACGTATATCTCTTCGAAGGTTGGACAGAAATCTTACACAGGAATTTAATTGACGCTGAAGCAATAAAATATGTATAATGAAATACAAAATAGCATGAGCAATAGATATTTACGTTGTTGCGCACTTTGGTGGATAGATGCAAATTTATACTTCAGGGATTGTGACACCTATTAAAAAAATCATTTGCCCTGACCGGAAATCATCTGAGTTCATCGGAAACCGGAAACTATCATATTTTCATGAAAGGTACGACACCATTTGAGTGGGTATTGAAACTCGTGGTATACGTGACCGGAAAAAAGGTGAACCAGGATCGAATCCCGGTCAAGTTGAAATTTATGCATGAAATAAAAAGCAGGAGGGGTTCAGCATTAAAAATATACTGGGCTGTCGAAAAACTCTTAAGACTACTAATAGCCATGCACAGCTATAAGCGGCATTAACTGAGGGGTGGACTTGATTGCTTACTTTGACTCACGCAGTTGCACTCAGACTTAATGAAGGGTGAGCAAGAGGGGGAGGTAAAGGCAGCTGTATCACGCAACATTCAAGGGCTGCAATAATTATTGTCTCTGCCACTCGTAATAATGGAAAAAGGGCTCTTTAGCGAGGTAGGAGACCAGCGCACGAGGTCTGTCGCATTTTCAAGAATAAAAGTGATATTGAGTAACTTACATGGTCGTGTACTTATGCGTATACGTATGGATGCTCGATACTTTTTTGATTCCAGATCTATACTTTCTTAAAACTGCACTTAAATAGCGGATGAAGAGTTAAAATTTCAAGTCTAATAATTAAAAATAACACTTCGAGGAGGATTCAATGATATTGGGTGCAACTGAGGGCTATTCAATATAACTTGCACGGACAAGCAACTTTGAGAAAATTTTCTTTTCGATTTCATTAAACATATCTAACTAAGGCCTTCTCCGGCTTTGAATTCATTACGACATGACGAGCTCAAAAATATCTTAGAGTTTCATTGCACCTAGCGATAGCCTAATTTACTTCGTCGTATGTACTTCATTGAGTCATACGAATTGGTATTAAAGCTCTTCAGGCAGAACTCTTCCGCCAATCTCTCATAGTGCTCCAAGTAACATTTTCCTCCAGCTCCAATATTATTATTATCCTTATTATCACCCACACCAGCATACAAATTTTATCCGTGATACTAAATGTTGAAACATGCAACACTTATCGATATCGAATTATAGTAGGAGACGTTTGTGGAATGAAATAAGAAAAATTCTGCACGGATAAAAGTGTTCATCCACGTGAGAGGTAAGTACCAAGGAAATTCGTAAATAGTTGCATTCTTTTGGGCTAACCACAGGCTCGAAATATTACACTCGAGCATTCTCAATATCCTAAACGTGGAACTGGCACAGCAGCCTCATGGATGGTCCAATCTGAGACCACAATGGTCCGCGGTGTGATTTTCTGGAGAGAAGATCTTCTGGTAAGCCGCAGCAAGCACAAGGAACGGCCCAATTATCGTGGATGCGTGAACACAACTCGCGGCTGAGCTAGAAAACAGGTGAGATCAACAATCGAGTCAACCGCAAGGGGCAGGGCACAAAGGCTGCCACTTGAAGAAGAAGAAGAAGGAGGGAGCTTTCGATAAGCACACCAGCTAAATAAACATATATGAGCGAAGAATCGGAATAATGTAAACAGATTTTTTTAAAAAGAATCAAGATAAAAGTAGATTTTATGTTCTGAGGACCTATTTTAATTTTGCTTTATAATTTTTAATACGAATACTTTTGGTTCGACCAATATTTTCCTATCTTTGCCAGTGAATATTTTGATCATTAAGAATTACTGTAGTACTTAATATATGTACCAATATTAATCCTGGCTAATATACATAAAAAAACCTGATGAAATAACTGTACTGGCATTAGTTGACTTTACTTATGCCGAAGTATATAAAATGCATTGAAATGTAAAAAAAACTTTGAAATTTCACATAAACTTAATACTTTATGATCTAGATTTTGACGAGGCACGTCATCATACGGTACATTTGTTTCGAATGTACCAGATGACAACGTCCAAAAATATGTCGTACAGTATGAAGTTTATGTGGAATAATTCAGTTTTTTTTCATTTCAATATGTTAAGTCGATTCCAAGCCACGCCAATTAAGAAAATGAATGATATAAAATGTGTTTTGAATTATTTAAATATCTCAGGTAAATTTTTGTGCGAACCGAAAATCAAACTCCCAATCAAACTCCAAAACAAACAATCTCTTTTCGTTGAAAAAAATGTTGAAAATATAATGATAAAAATTTCAACAGTAATTCTGCCCCGAAATTTCTAAAACAGAAAAAAAAATTGCTTACTTCTCCCACTCATCAACTTAAATACCTGACTACTCCAAAAAATGAGGGTTTATCCTAAAGGCAAATGGATTTTCGGGAGGAAGTGGCTATAAACACGCATTTAATCACTCCCTGCACTTTTTTCCAGTTTTTTTTCCCTCCATCTCGAGCCACTCCCTTCGCTCGTTGGAGACAGTTTGCCGCGAGTTTGCACGCAACTGCCCGTGACGTCACCTCCCCACTTTTATTTCTCCTGTCTTTTGCCCACTGCCAGCCGGCGCGGCGGGGACGCTTGCTGTAACAATGCCGGAAGGCCCAAATAAACGGGCGGCGAGGAAGATCAGGATTGATGGAGGAGTCGTTCACCACTTCTCGTCATAATTGCCGGGAAGTACCCTCGGGCGAGCAATTTGACCGCTAGGACGCACGCTGGAAGCGCAGCATATGTATACGCTTCCCCTGGTCCGTTTGCCAACTCGAAAAATTCGACGGGTCTCTCTATCACTTCGCAGAGAGGAAGGTAGGCCTTTCTACTTCAGATCTCCCTTCTCAGGGGCTAGAAAATCTTTCTTTCATTCTTAGAGCTCTGAATCTTGGCTGATGGACAACACTCTTGGAATACGTGTGATTTTCCGGCGTGGGGAATATAGTACCATTGAAAAATAAAAATGTCGTTAATGCATGAATTTCACGCAAGTCAGTGTTTGAGAACGTTTTATTTCCCTTTGCTGCCCGTAAAATATCGAAAGACTGAGTACAAAATGTCACTATGCCTAGGTTTTTTTAATACAGGACCAAGAGACGAAACCGGCATTGAATCGGGTACTTAATGGTTCAAAATAAAGCATAGATGGATCAGCAATCAGTAATGGATCAAAATTGGAGGAGGCGACCGACAGCTTAGGTCATTTGCGCCACGAGAGAAGGGTAGGTAAGGAAGGGTGGAGAGAAACCCGGCGTCGGCATTAGCCTGCTCCCAACGAAAGGCGCCAAGGGGACCACGGCTTTACGTCCCATCCGACAGACGGATTGTTGCGCTTGAAATGTCCTCCACACAACATTCAAGCAAGGATCGGGCAGTAACTTAAAATTCTCTGCCACAGCCGGGATTTGAACCCGAGCCCACGGGGTGGGAAGCCAACACTCTAGCCACCACACCAACGCGATCCCCCTTTCATTCATTATAAACTCCATCAATTACGGAAAAAAAACTATTTGCAGAACCCTAGTTCAGTGGCGGATACATATGGGGGGGGGTGCTTGGGGGGCGCGCGCCCCCCTCTTGCGGGGCCGCCCGCATTGCCGAACATTGAAGAACCACATTGTAAATTTTTTTCATCATAAGATGGCATATCTTCAATGGGTATATGCATAATCAGTTTAAATAAAAATTTCTTAACTTTGCATGTGACTTGATTATTTTTTATTACGATAAAAGTAAAGGTTGCGGAAGATATCTTTTGCGCCCTCGTTGAGTTTTTTTTGCATCCGTCACTGCACTTGTTTCCCATTCATACCAGAGCCAAATCCAAAACAGCAAAGTTAAAATAATAACGTTTCATTCCTTCAATAATATCATCATCAAATACGAGAAAAAACACTTAGCAGAACCCTTAATTGTGACTCTTTCTCACAAGTTAAGTGCCAAAAACAAAACAGCGAAGCAAAATCATTGAGCCCGAGTTCATTATTTCTACCCTAATTAGAGATTCCTATCGCACGGCAAACCAGTTGAATTTTGCAGCAATCTTAAAAGGTATGATCTTTAATGAAAGACCTCATGCAGTTCTTCAAGTTAGCGCAGGCAATAACATAGTTGAATGAAAAAGGAACGATTTTTTCCATGAAATCGTGTACATGCCGTTGGCAGAAAACAAATAATAATCGAAATGAAATTAAAGAAATAGTACATTGGGCAACTGATCAACTCAAGCGAATCGAGGTTGAGTTTTTAATGGATATCACAAACCTTTTGCCGATGGAGACTTTTTCTTTAGTATTTAATGAATTTTTGTAGCTTGGAGAGGCAAAAATTGTTTGTTAAATGAGGACTAAACAGAGAGAGTTTCAGAAAGCGACAGAATTTATTTCTTTGTGAAATAATAATAATGGCTAAACTGATATATTGATTACTTCCTCTAAAGCCGTCCACATCATCTTGCATCCATAAAAATGTCGATTCATTATCTTAAGAAGCATAAGATTATTCACCGCTTGGCTCATGAATAAATTTCAAGTAATAATGAAAATATGAATAGAACACAATTATTAATAATGTAAAATATTATTTTCAACGTGTGAGAATGGAGATGAAGTTGAAGACATTTAATGAAGGCATTTCGAGAGCATATTCAGCTGTGGCGAACATGTTAAATTAAACGAATGAATTTATTTAGGCTTTTTTAAGCATGAAATTTTGATTTAAATGTGAGATGTAAACAATACTTTGAATTTTAATGCTTGAAATGTTTTTCCCTGATATAAATAAATCCATCTGAGCAGTAACTATGTAAATCTAGAGTAAATCCCTTGAATAAAAGCTGTTAAAATTATTTTTTTAGTATTGAATGTAATGTGTAAACCCAGAAGAAACAAAAGCGGATACGATGAATTGGTTCAGGGCTCCCTTGGGAAATAATGAACTAATTAAAATACAGCTACCTATTCGAAGCTGGCAAATAATCAGATGTTTGGACTTCATCTCAACATTGGGGGAAAACTAGTTCGGAATACCTTCGGGGCAGACTGAAAGAAACTCGTTTTTACCGTGCGGGCAGGCGTAAGGAAAAGTATTCTAGAGAAGAGTTTCAGAGAAATTTTCAATCGAATCCGTTTGACCTCATAACGTATATCTATCATTCAGTTTGCTCAAAGAAGAGCAATCATCCAAACTTAATTATGCGACACTACCGGTTTCTTGAAAATACCAATATTACCTGCAGTCCATCACATTGCATCAGAAAAAAAATCTAAAGAAATACGGGCAAACCTCGATAAACCAAGATTTAAATTGAACTAGCAGAGAAATACAGAACGCAAATAATTAAATGCTAACGGCCGACCCGAACCTTCAAGAGAAAGTTGGCATGGAACGAAATTATCATAAGTTGAAAGGATGATACATAGAGTTTTCTCTTCTCAGGCGCAAGTTTTGAGATTAACACAAACGCTGCCATATAAATAAATTTATGATGCTCTACTAAAAATCACGAAAAAAGAAACACGAGCACAAATAAGCCTCAATAAACATCATCAAACTACAAAACAAATAAAGAGATACGGAAAATTAAAATACAAAATAAACTTATCAATAACATGATATCATACAAAGTACGCATAAAAAGGGAAAACCGGGAAAATAAAGAGGAAAACATGAAGCAACGCAGCTGATATTGCGATTCGAAAATGAACCCAGCGGATTGAAATATTTTTGTACAAAATCATTCCTATTTCCTGTATGTATAAATCTGATTATACCTGAGTAGATTCCACTGTTAGATTCTAAAATAATTAATATATTATAAGTATAATTAGTTCTATATTGTTAAAACATGAAAATAATACTTTTTTGAAGGAATATTGTTAAAACATTCTTGAAAACAATAAATGGAAAATCTTTTGAGTTTGCTTGAGCTTATTTAAGTTGGTAAAATAGCAAAAACGTCTTGAATTATTACCACAAATATTATACAGGTGTAAAATTCTTGTTGAAGGAAAAGTGGATGGGAAGAACGGGAAATGAAGACCTCAGATGAGAATCATGGAGGAAGTGATGAAGTTTGTAAAACAAAAGACTTATGTAAGTGTCAAATGATTATTGCTGTTTGGAAATTGAATGGTGAACTGAGTCAAACCTAACTTCGAATACTGACTGTTGATGAGAACAAACGCTTAATAACCATGGAAGAGACGCTATCGGCATGAAATATCCAATTGCATGAGGCGGTTAGCAGTTATTAGTTTGTCTAGAAAGAAACGGCCATCATAAATCCAAGCCACTGCTCTACCCAAAATTCCTCGACACGAACATCGGAATACTCCCCCGCAAGCCGCCTAAATCGGCGTGCAGCGGGGTGTTAAGACATCAGCCCTTTAGATTTAAAAAGGATATGCTCTAACGTAATGACGCCCAGTATTTATTATAATCCTTTGCAGGGAAGAGCAAATTCCCATTCCTATCTGCTCGGAAAAATATCTCTCTGAATTTATCGTTTATTTCCAACCAAGAAATGTTACGGGGTTCAAATATGATGTTCTCCGTGTCGCTCTTAAAGACATCCATTCTCAATTGCTCAATCAATCTAAGCCGAGCGCGCAGCCTCCGAGTCCCAAAGTTTATGTGAGATATTTTCTTCACTATTCTCCCACAATACAGCGCGTAACCGCCCGTTTGCATGGGTAGGAGTAATGACCTCATAGGTCCTTTTGCACGGGACGCTTATTTTCGCCGAAACTCGAACGAATCCCAGAGAGCGATGGAGGCGGTGGCGAAAGAACACCTCGCGAGGCCATCTCCAGATCACCGGGAGAGGAGAGAAGAAAGTTGACCAGAGGGGAGAAATTAAATAAGTAACATCGCCGAAAGTAATAGAGCCTTTTCTCTTTCATTTTCCACGCGAGGGGACCAGTCCCGAGAATGTGGGACGAAGCGTTGGATCATCAGTTTCTTTTTATTTACATCCGAGGAATCTCTCGGGTGATCTGGGAGGAACGGAGACGGGCGGATGAGAGACCCATCTCACACACACGCGCACTCTTGTGTACCAAAGGAGGAGAAAGCACTTCCATCAAAACATTGTGTTCCCACGGCGACGCCACGAAGAAAGTCTCCGGGCAGCAGAGTAGAGGTCTTCCTTTGTTCGCCGGCCTCGGTGGCGGCGGGGTGAAGCCGTCGTCTGCCGAAACGAAGGTAGCGGGTTCGAGTCCCGACTGGGTAGGTTACCCAGAGGCGGATCTATGGGGGGAGGGGCAAAGAGGGCGATGCCCCCCCCCCCCCAATTAGGTCGAAACACGCAATAGATAAAATATAAAAAAATTGTTGTACGATCTTAGGTTTTCCCGGATTATCAGTTTCTGAAAAGTTTCTCGGGTTTTCCACCGGCTGATGTCGTCCATGTCTCCCGACGTTTCGATCCGCGACTTGCTGATCATTCTCAGGGGATCTTCCGAATGAAGGAAATATCTTCGGAAGATCCCCTGAGGATGATCAGCAAGTCGCTGATCGAAACGTCGGGAGACATTGACGACATCAACCGGTGGAAAACCCGAGAAATTTTTCTGCAAAATTTTTTGGGGTTGGCACTTTGTATTAAAGTATTTAGTTATATTTTCCGCTTTGTTTACCTACTTTAACGAATTAAAATGAAAATTAGCTCTAAACTTAGGTTCTATTTTACACACTTTTGGTATGTTACAATTCAGTGGCAGATCCAGAGAGGGGGTAGGGGGAGCTGTAGACCCCCTTTTTGGTATCAAATTTTCACTAAATATATTGGTAATTTTGTTCGGACCACCACTACTGATGGGAGATTACTCCCACTTAGACCCCTCCCTTGGTCCCTACCCTGGATCCGCCGCTGAGTTTACCCCTACCCACGGCATGGGTGTTCGTGTGTGTTCAATTATTGGAAATGTTATGAAAATCCCGATGTAAAAGCCAAGTAGAGCTGTTTACAGTGGTAATAAATAAAAATAAGAATAAGTCTACCCCTCCAATCATTTAGAGCCTCAATCACACCATTATTGACCTAGCACGCGTAAAAAGATCCTATGAAGGGCAGAATCACCAGTACTAAGCCGTGCTTACACGATAAATGCACCCGTGAGAGTACGTGGCTAAAAAAATTCTCGGATAGATGCAAGAAATAGAAAAAAATGCTATGTCTTGAAAATTAATTCTTGAATTTGTGCGATATTGTGCTCTTACACGGTGCAATTTTGATGGCGAACATGTTTACACATCAATCTGCGCGGATAAATGCATCGTGTAAACACACCCTTACGTTATTCATAGCTGGGGCGCCAGTTACCTTCATTTTTTTCCAGTATCGTGATTATAGTTAAACACTTGCCTCCCTGTAAGACCGCATAAGTTTGTTGTTTTTCATTTCCGCTATGTAATCAACACAGACAACTTTTTGCAACGAACGACTCTGTCTTAAGGCTAGAATAAATTTTTCATTTAATAAATTTTCAAAAGTTTCATAAATTCCTTAGCAACAAAATTGACTTGTTACCGAGGTAGGCGTAGCTTGGCTTCTGGGTTGTCCTCCACGTCGATTCATCTCCAAAATCAGCCGAGATCCCGGCTAATCCTAATATTGTTCATGGCGAACTTCATCCTTGGTGTATATATGTAGAGAGAGATATGATAGGATAGAGGTTTCTTGATGGTAAGGTAAATTCATGTGGCCATGTGCTCCTACAGATTTTATCTATATTTACCAGTGACGTCATGGCAAAATTAGCAGTGCCGGAACGCACTTTCCTTAACTTTTATTTAGAAGTGAAATATTACTTTGTGTATTTTTTATTACAAGTTATTATTTACATTTTATTACCATTTTTTTTTGTTTTGGCTACTATTGTAAACATTAGAAATTTTGAGGCAATAAAATTGTTAAGTGTTTTTTGACTATTATGTCTTTTCTTAACCAGTGCTGGAACGCCCTTCCGGCCCGGCACTATGACACCACTGACATCAACATACTACCCCGCGAGCCGCCTAAAAGGCGTGTGGCAGGGGATGTTAGGACACCAGCCTTTTATGTTTGGTATGTTACACACATTACATTTGGTACGATTTCTTTCTCTGGAGCACGCGTTTAGGGAACATTGACGCTATTATCCGGCGTTACCGTTCCTACGCTTCCTTTGTTGTGAATATTTTCGCAATGCGGATTTCCTCAAAGGCTACGTTTAGTTAAATCATTAATAATCCCACTAAATGACCTACACTCCAGTCTAAAAAATGGAGACAGCGCTCAAAAATCCTACGAGTCACCCGCTCAGACGCCTAATTTGGCGGAATAAAAGAAAAATACGTAATGTCCGAAACCAAATTTCTCCGCTTCGCTTCTTCCCCGATATTCGATTGTCCTCGACCCCTCCCCTTTCCCATTCTCACACTCACCCTCCTTCAAGCACCTCGACGACTTTTCATTAAAAGCTCCTCCAACGCCGAACACGACGACATCCCTCCCTCTCGAGCAACACGATTCTCCCAGATAAAGAAGGCACTCGTTGATGAACGGGACACAAGAATGGGAAGCAAGATTAAATGAGGAAAACACGCGAAATGTTGCCGTAAGTTTGTTTCCGGAATGATCGTTTTCCTTAAACGTTCTACTTGCACACTAAGCGACTTACGTCATCGTATGAGAGGCAATTGAGTTGTGACTCGGGATCCCTTCTGCGCGACATTCATTCATGATAACGTCATGCGTCGGACAAATTCTGAAGATAATGGCATTATACAGAGGATGCATAACATCAACATCGCCATGTAGCCGCGTGCATTGATTGTACCTTTCAGGCGGCAAAATAAAATTAGCCGAGTTCGCGTTTTTTAGCATTTAGGAGGCGAGTTTTCCCTTTAATTTTGTGCGAACATTTAAATCAACAAATAAATTAAAATTAAAAAATGTAATCCAGGGAATCAAACCACGGACTTGAAGATTTTTAATCAATTCCGTAGACCACTATGCTATCCAAGTTCTAAAATACCTACGGAAATTTACCGATGTTTATGGTGGTGTTAGGCTCTTGCAGTCTATCAAGGTTGGCAACGCATGGGGAAAGCAGCACATAACATCTAGAAACATGAAAAGGAAGTGAACCTCTCGATATATTCCGCTATATTTACTTCCAATTTCAGGGCAAGTAATTTGAAAATCATCCCTCTCACTTTTATGGAATGACTAAGATAATGAATGCAAGCATTGAAATTTAATTGAATAAATTTCTAATTAAATACAATACCGATAAAAAATAGAACCGAATATTCATTTTAAAAATCAGATTTTCGTTCTATTCCTCTTGCATAGGACTTATGCAAAAATTACCCATTGACTGAAAATTGAACTACGGATCTTAAACTTATCGGGGGACTGCGCAGACCATACTATTTCCCTTGATTCCAGCGCGAAAAGAATATCTATCATTTGCCATATAAACTTAAGTATGGCAAGAAAGATACTTCCCTTCCTTGGAGATATGACATAGACGAATGACTACGTGTATTCCTAACCTTAGGATTCCATATTTGTGTAATGAGCAACATGAAAGTCTACTTCCTTCTACGGACAAACACTTCCACTACCGTCCACTTCCATATGGTAACTCAAACATGGACTGCACGTGCGATTTCTGCGTCACCTTGGGCGACCATTTCGTCTGTCACAGTACATGGAGTTCCTTTCGTTCGAAGTACATTATCTTTGAGCATAAATCGATATGAAGGAAGAGATAATAGATTTATTTTCTTATCGCCTTCAAAGGTATTTAATCGTGCTCAATAAGGTTCTTATGGGTGGAAAAAATGCACTTCAAATCCAACATTCGCTCAACAACGTGATGAATTTTCCTGTTAAAGCTTCGCGCGGCATTAAAAAGAAAAGAATTCAGAGCATCTAAAAGCCTAAAAATATCTCACACCTCTGCCTTTATAGCCGGATTAATTAAGCGATGGACTCAAGTAAAGGAATAAAAGGCTTTTCATGGATGGAGTAGAAGCAGTGCTGTCGTTGGGCCGGTACGGCGTACCCCCTAAAATCCAAACTCGTTATAAGCGCACCGGTTAAAATACCTTCGCGGCCGGATGTGTAATACATGTTCAGCTGTTGGAATTTTTGGTGAGTACCGCCTAAATTTTTTTTCCGACTAAAGGACTGAGTAGGAGAGTAGGAAATCGTTTTGCATGTAACGAAGGTGGATAAGGTAAGCAAGAAGGGAATTTGGAGGAAGAAGTGTTATTTTAGACCTGGCCGCGTTAAAAGTGACAAAATTCACATTAACTGTCATAAGAATAAGTACATCTTCGGCTGGAAACCTAACACGGGCCATTCTACAACTGGAAAAATTTACAAGTTCCCAGGTTCCTTAAATCTTTCTTATTCTTGTGTCTTATTTCAGGTCTGCTCTCTTCCGAATCATTCAGCACAGCAGGTGTTTCAACGCCCCTATGTGAAAGCATGTCTAATCGAGTCCAAAAGATGAAATGGCAGTGGAAATTTACGAAGCAAAATAAAATGGTTGCATGCATGACTAAAAGGATAAAAGACGGCTAAAGAGAGTAGTGGTACTCTTCTTCATCTCACCAGAAAAATTCATTGATTGGGATTGCTTAGTAAATCGTTTGAGTGTTCCAGAAGGGAAATTTTCCACAGGATTGAATAAGACTGCCCATACTGTGACCTTTACGTTTGTAAATGATTATCAAATTTACGCCAGATTAAAGTTTCATTATCTTCGACATTTTGACTGCTGACTCTCAAGAAGAAGTCCGTCGAAAAGAGGAAATTTTCCCTAAGGATGAGTGATGAGTAGTTACAGAACTGAAACCGTCTCAAATCACATTTTTTTTACCCGTCGTATAATCCAAAAAGTAATCGATTTACTTATGCAGTTTCGTGGTAAAACTTTCGTACTTAATTCATAGTTCAATAAAAAATATATGAATCTCCAAATAAGGAAAAAATTGCACTTATAGTACCTCCATTCAAAGAACGGAGCATGCTGTCTGAAATTCTTTTCTGTGGTTGTAATTACGAATAAGCCAAGAGCTATTCATTTTATGGATTCGATTATTTGGCTCGTGCGCAGCCAGCGACACAGACGTCGTGAGATGTAACTTCCGGCGGAAATTTACCTATTAAATCATCATGCAGTGACTCTCTAGAGAGGTTGGTTGTGATGGAAATGGAAAAATTTATGAAGCGCATCGCGGAAAGGTAAGTAATTAAAAAACGAAAAGTAAGGAGGAATTTATCTTTCCACTCATTCTCCAAGGTAATTAGCCAATCACATGGATTAATATTATTATTCACACAAAGTTAAAAACTCATGTCTGGAGATAAATGAAAATCTTTTGAGTCATGGTATGCGATATTCAATCGAAAAGGTCGATTCATTTCACGGAAGCTATATTCAAAGTTAAATACGGTTTTCTGTGATCAATTTTAACGGTTCTGATGGCACATTTACTCTCTTTGAAATTTAACATTCATCCACGGGTGCGTCAGTCACTAATTACCATATCAATCGTCCGCTTTTGAATATCATCAACAGAAAAAAATTGCATACAACTTCTTGTCATAACTTTTCAGTTGTTTACTTACCAGCTATTAGTTTCCCAGAGGGAAGTTCATTCGTCTTCTCAGCTCAAACCAGATTGCCACGTATTATCACCGAGCGCTTTGAAAAATTTAGCTGGTTACCTAACATTCTATTTCCGCAAAGTATTTTTGGTGACTTTAGGAAACAAGTGTTGTAAAAATAATTCATCATATAAACAAGTTCTTTAGCATTGCACCGGAGTCCCGTGTAGATATCCAATCACTGTGCACTAAAGAAGCGCATTTTAGAGACTATACAATGCTGTACCCGGTTGATCATCCGGAGAAGCACTCCAATACCTTCCACATGGTAATAAATGATTCGTATATACCTAAACTCGACTAACGGTACCCGAAAAATGTCGCGGATGCCAGCATAGGTACTCTTTTCAATAACTTAATTGTTAAAAAAACTTCCGCGGACCTTAGATGACTTTTTATGTTTTTTGGGTTGCCCGTGTACTGATTCTATAATAAATCCGTCGTTTCTTCGCCATTACTGGAGATCTCTTCAGAGATGATGCGTAGTTTAGGGGGGGAGGGAAGGGGGAAGGTTATTGGCGTGGGGTACACTGGAATGATCTTTTTCATTTATCGAAATTACTAAGAGGTAGGAATTACTCAATGTTTTCCCTAAGCTAGGAATTATATTAGGTAACCCTAGAAAACGGTAAAATATTCCAAGAATTTCAACAGAGACCTAGGTGAATAGATGATCAATACTTGCCTCCCAGTAATGTCGAGAATTTCAGAAATAACAGTTCATAGTATTCCCCACTAATTACCCTCACCATTAAATCCAATTCAATGTAGTACGAAAATTATAGTTTTTGGCCGTCAGTTAAAGAGGCATAATAAGTGGAATAATTTGATATTATCTCAAAAAGTGACATGAATGTTGTTACTCTGCTTAGGTGCCTTAATTAATCAACCAATTTAAGCCTAGCACGCAGCCTCCGAGTCTCAAGCGGCTCATACTAAACTCTGAAGTTCCGACAGCCCTCGATCTCGGAGAGCGATAAATTCATTCTTTTTTTTCACTCTCTCGCAGGTTATAGAGGGAGGCGAGATGGCCTTTCGGAGGCTGGAGAAAGCTCTCGCATTCTCTTACTTTCTCACTCACGCACGAACCATTTCCATCTGCTCGCGCCGCTGGCCGTGAAATTTTCAAGATCGCATCGAACCTTCGCAAGCGAGACAAACTTTTATATGAAAATCATTTCTTCAAACAGTTACGTTCCTTGAGATCCAACGGTCGGAACTAAACCCATTTGGTGCCACACACTGAGCCATCATCAATATGTAATAGTCGGGCCAGAAGATTGCCACTTAAAAACTCCGAAACAAATGTTAGGTAATATTTATGTATTGTAAAAACAGCGTAATTTTGGCATGCACATAGCTGGACAAAATAATTGCTGGCCGATGCATGACGGAGATTTTTGAAGGATGTGTAAGACCGATTTCCTTGAAACTAACACATCTTTTTTTTAAATTGATGGTATAAATTTTTGGCAGACGTGTAAAATGGATTTGAAGATTTGAATTTAAAAAATAAATAATATAAAAATAATAAAATATTTAAATAGTATGAATTTGAAGTAATGATATTTCCATTGCAACTTAATGTATTACAAGACTGTGATTTACAATTAAGCTTTCATCCTCAATCAACCTCTCATAGGTGCAAAAAGAGACACACTTCTTTGACTTGAAATGTACTCCATTCTTTCAGCAAGTTCCACAACCTAAGCGAAGATGTATCGGAATGTTATCGACTACATTTTGAAGCGGGAAAAAGTTAAGCTGAAAGCGATAGCTTCGATTGTCTGCGTAGAAATTTGCTTATCAATAGGAAAGTAAGGAGCTAGAGAGCCTTATTTTTGGTATTAATACTTGTGGGAAACTACAATAATATGCGTCGATTTTTAGTTCAGTCCCCATCCGCGTATCGAATGCAAAACATTGCATTCCGTAAAGGTTTACTTATCCTAGCTTGTATATTCTTCAATTTAATTTTAATTAGTGAATAGGTTACCCCATACCTAACACTGAACATAATATTTGCTTGTATTTCTTTCACTCTGTGAATGACACTAGCCCCTGTAGTCTGAGTTCCTTCTGTTCATGCGAACTATGCACCGTGACGTCGCGTCGTTAACACGGTCTATTAACTTCAGCTCAAAGAATTCCAGCTTTGATATGCAACTGAGGATTAAAGTAAGAGGGACACAACTTAAGCATTTAAATTCCAATCGCTCGACTTCAGATTCTTTATTATGAAACAGTGTCCAGGACTTAATGTAGGTCATATCCTAGAAAGTTTACTAGCTTATTTGAAAACCTTTACCTTAGGGTAAGAGGAGAGGTGTAGGTACACGAAAAAAATTGTGAGACAGATCAGAACGAGAACAGATGGCTGCAAGGTGATGCACAGGTAGGTGGTATTTAAGGACTAGAGGAATAAGGACTTGGATCAAATGCACCTTAAAAATAAAAATAAAATAAAAAATCCTTAAAAATTAAGCAGGTTAAAAAAACTTTCTAAAATAAGTAAGCTTCATAGGTTACCTGACCCATTTGAGAGAGAGAACTACAAGCCTAATTTCTTGACCTAATTTCCTTAAAAGCGAAGGATTAAATCTTTCGATTGCGTATTTAAACTCATTACAGAGTTTAGAGCCATATGTGCGGTAACGCTCTCGTTCTCATGTGTCACACATTTATTTCGCGAAGATAAAGTGTCCCACACACTTTCTACCGTAAAGGCAAAGATTTTAGAAGTAACTAATAAACTATCTAGGATATGACCTATAACTAGTGTGCTTTGCTTCAATATGCATAATCTGAATTCGGGTGATTGAAACTTTAATCCTCGATACGATAAATTTAAACTTGTCAGAAGCCCCATTATTTTGTTCAAAGTTACATTCCGCGTAGCGTTCTATCTATTCCAGGCATAGAGGCTTTTCCTCAAACTCTCCAAGACAATGAACCCATACCCTTGGTGCATGGCTCTTCTGGCTTCGGGAGAATACAGGCACCTCTTATGAACTTCTAAGAAACCAGGTAAATATATACTTCGTTGGTATAAAATTCGTGCATTTAAATGGTTCCCGTCGTGTCGTCGGGCTTTGATTAAAATATTTCTCAGGATATCCTGCAGGTTTCCTCTGGTCCAGGTTGACTAAAAGCTGAAGAAGCCAGCGGAAAATTTGACTTCACAATGTAACAGCGAGACGAAAAACAACCTCGGCACCGCAAAAAATTTTCAAGCTGTTTTATCAGTTGGAAATTTACTTCCATTTACTTTAATGAGTAAGGAGAAGACGTGTCATGATTTTAATGAAAAACAATTTACAATTATTTTACTCGGAAATTTTTTATTTCCCTATAAAAATAATTAAGTTAGGATTTCAAAGCTGGCCTTATATTTCTGTACTGCGCAGCTACTTTGACCACCTTTGTATATATTTACTCTGAGCTTTATAATGAAATAAAAAGGCTGGTATCCTTCGTCCCGGAAGTATAACCGTATATCCGTCCCTGCTTCCTCGGATCAGCCAAACAGTCACAGACGTTGCTTCGAGTGACCTCACTTTACGTGTACCCAAGGTGCGTAAAATAGGAATTGTTATAAAGGACCCTCAGAATGGCAGTGAATTTATCTTTAACAAAACAATGCTTACCTGTCTAAAGAAATATTCTCAATTATTATGAAGTTACTTCAACATCATATTCCAGTTACCCAAAGATTTCAAGTCAAAGTACATGGTAGCCTCAAATTGCTGAGCCTCGATGCTAAGAACCCTAGGTACTCGGAGGAAGCGAAAGGCAATGTGGAACTTCGTGACGTCACGCACTTCCTCCCCCAATTTCAGCTGAGACCACCTCCTATTATACGCACCTTGCGTGTACCTTTCTAAAATAACAACGACAGTTGACTGCCGCCTACGAGAGGACAACACGAAAGCATTCTCTTGGTGAATGTCCCTCCCCCCCCTTCCCAAAGCTAATGAACTGGGAAGCTAACACGAGTGAAATACTCTTACGAACAGCTCTCCAAGCCTAACGCCCTAACTCGCAGGTCAATTTCCCCCAGCCATCCCACCACATTCTAATGCCTCCTCCACTTCTTCGGGCAGACGCGTCCACTTAAAAGAGTGTTAGCTGGCTGTCGCTATTAATAGGACAGGGGCCATGTGGTCACTAGAAAGAGGGATAGATAGGTATCGGCGGATAGTGACATGCGGTCGACGGCCGAGGCTTCCACGCCCTCTTTTCTCTCTACTGGCCAACGGGCAGGGCGGAGGCACCATAATGCAGTTGGGATGCAAGTAAAGGATCATGCGTACAACACCTATTCCATTGGTTTCGTGGGTGAATTTAGAGAGCAAAATATACAAAAAATGCCCTGTAAACCCTGCGTATGGCGCGGCCGATCTGACAGGCACAGGCATCGGTTTTTATGGGCTTACATTTTGACTTGCTTTGTTTTTGTGCATAAACTCAGTAAAAAAAAATATTTTGACCTCATTTTCTACATCCTGCAGATGATTGGTAAATCTTGATTTAACTTAATGCGACGTACCAGGGATTTTCCGCGCCATGTACCAGTCAGGCTAACCGCGCCCCGATTTTGAGAATCCCAGACAGTAAGTTTAAGTACTTCGACTAAATTTCTATGGAGTATACCTTCAGAGAGCGTGGTACATCTTACAGTGAACCGGAGAGAGTATAACTATCGTATAACACACATGCCATTGGTTTCTCAAATGAATTTTGAGCGTAAAATATAAAATTTCGAATAATAACTTCAATCAAAATTCAATGGAGTACATCTATAAAGAACCATAGAATAAAGTACTACATTTTCGACGTATTTTACCAAAGGTTAAGTTAGGTTTACTTGGGTGATTTTGCGAATCACAACCGGAAATGGAACACGACTCACTCTCCTCCCAAATTGATCTTCCCTTTTCAACTAAAAATGAATCGTTTATTCCCTTTCATTCCATCTATATAACCTATTATCACTCTCCCTTTCACCGCTCATCGAACATTCTTCTGTTAAGGGCGGCTTTCCGACGCAATAACTAACTGAAAAAATGAAATGGTACTTTTTAATGGAAAAAAGTGTCGTGTTCCTCACGGATGATACCTCCTGAGATTCGTCATCACTGGCCAACAATCCTAAAATTATTTCTAATCTCTCCACTCAATTCTCCCATTAGCTAATCAGTCTTTTCACACCTACGCAGTTCTTTTCTATCAGTTTATGAGATTGAGTGCCTTAAATAAAATAATAAAAATAATAGTGCAAATACATACTATGAACATTAGGTTATGTTAAGTTACAAGATGATATCAGTAGAATGCAAGTATTTGATATTTTTTAAACAGATTGAGAGGTATCCAAATCAATTATTTTTCAATATAAAATTTTTCACTTCAAGTTCCGGATGTAACTTGCTAAAGTTCCAAATATGCTCGAATTACTCTTTCACGTTGAGTGAGACTTAATATTTCCTTCAAAAATGTGCGACGAGTTAGAACTTGAATGTGATTTCATAAGCTCATTAAAGTGTACAAAGATGAAATGGCCCAAATATTCTCCACAAAAAACTCACAAAAACATAAGGAAATAAATATATATGATTTAACACTTACCCGGCGAACAACTTTTGAAAAATCTTCTCGGGATACCGCGCGGGTAAGATTATAATAGAGCGCCTATTATAATCTTACCCGCGCGGTATCCCGAGAAGATTTTTCATAAGGAAATAAAGTCACAGAAACACAGTTACAATTTGCGCATGGTTTCCTCTCTTTTACTCCACACACGCCTACCTCAAACATAATCGATATAAATCATACCTTCTTGAGAGATTAACCTCGATTTAATCAATGCATTCTACGATGATTGTAGTGCCTAAAAATTTCATTCTCAATTTGATAAAATTAATCAAGCCCAAAAAACGGGATAATTTTCAGGAATTATTATGCACAATATAACATTTATGGACACCATTAAATTATCAGTTAATTAAAATTTCTAACGTATGCTTTCAGTTATCATTGCATGCCCACCATACAGATGCGTCCACACATTTATACGCGCTTTCTTTGTTTTTGCTTTCTCATTTTTAAGACTGGTCTTATACTTTTGCACCACCTTGCGTCATGCGCGAATATGTGTTCGTGATCAATTGGCTGAGTGATTAGGCTTGAGCTCTACGTGCCCCGAAACGCATGCTCTGTTCCTTTAATAATGCCTTTGTTCTTGAGTCATGGTGTTCTTAAGTTTCTGCGTTCTTTTTAATCTCTCCATATATGGATGGATGCAGCCCCAGGGAAATGTATGGCGATAAATTTGAAGACGTTCGCAACAGGATAGAATTGCAATACTACGGGTTATGTGTAAGGCATGCTTTGGAAACGTTTCCAGTTAATATATTTAGCTCATTATAAAGTAGGCTTCCGCGAACTCGATTGAAATAAACTGGTCTTTCGGGTGCGAGTGCATATGAAAATCCAGGATTTTCTATAATTCTAATCCAGAACTTATGACATGCGCCGAAAAGATTAAGCAATTTAAAAAAATAGATGTTGTGTCCCGAAAGACAGAAAGAGACATAGAATAACAAATATAGATCTCTGAGCCGAGTGGCTCGGCCGAAGTCTAGAAGATTGGGTTTCGGCACCAAAGAGTAGAAACTCAAGCGTTGGCTATGGAAGATATTTATTAAGCCCTGAGCGGAGCGTAGTAGAGCCTCCGGCTGCATCTTGGAGATTGTTCCCCGGGTACAGAAATTCTGGGGTATTTAGACCATTCTCTGGACCAGGAGGCTGCGGTGGGTGGCGTGATATGAGCCATTTGCAAAGGATTCCCACGGAAACAGTTTCCCTGGGAGAGCAACTGCAATACTTGGCCAGTGTACGAGTGGCCCATTAAGCAAAAACCCCATATTTCCTATATAAATACCAACACGGCTTGGGAGGACGCCTACCAAAATTATGACGTCTGACCAGTTGACCGAACCCTAGGAAAGAGCAGCTGGACCTTAAAAATCTCCCCTTCACTCCAGGCGTGACTCTCAAACGCTACCACGCCAGCCTCCAAGATCCCATAAAGAACCACGACAGTTTCCACCCAGATAGAAGAGAGGGCAACCTACATAACAAGAATGTAAGTATCGTTCAGTGTTACTGTGATTCCATTCCGGTATAGGAAACGCTTAAACAGAGCCAATTCTCTAAATAAGTAAAACTATTATTACTTGGAACTCATCACTTTTTGTCTCTTCAGGTAAAGAAGTGTGAAATAAAAATCCATGTGAGACAGAGTCCATTATCATAACCTCGACACTCTGTCCTTGGGAATCCAGTTTCACGGGCGCTTGGCAAAGACATATTCATCCCACGCCAGAAAGAAATACGTGAATGCAGAACATAAGATATTACAGTGATGGTTATGATTAGAACCTTTTCCTTGTTTTAATTTTTCTCAATTTCCTCCACGTTGTCAACTTCATGCAGAAGTAATGCCGTTTCGTAATTGTGTATGATATAGTATAGCAATTATATAACATATTGTTAAATTTCCAATCAATGACGCATTAACTGCTATGAATATAATGTTTGGCAAAATCTAAATTGTGAATATTTTCCGCCCTAACTTATAATGTATTTATATATCGAATTTAAACATCTACTCCTATAAGTTGAGGAAGTATTTACACAACTTACAAAGTAATATCGTGACATTCATACGCTCACATCAAGTCCTTTTTTAATTCTACACCAGCGCGAAGGGTATCATACTACAAGATTAGTCCTCATTTCAGCAAGCCTACAGTTAAGTAAACTTAAATTTATCAATTACGAATAATGGTAAAATAATTATCTGATTCGAGGAATATAATGCAGTGGGAAATAATTTTGATGAGCCCGAGAGACAAATGCAGGAAAAGTTTCAGAGAAAACCAACGGAACTAATAGTCCTGAAGGTGGATTCGGATTATATAGAAGGCATCTCTAATGTGGATCGGCATCCTTACTATCTGTCCACAAATAGTCTGCTCTTTCTCACTAAAGCTACTGCCATCGCAAGTGAGTAGTTGACGAGATTTCTCTCACTTAATGGAACATTAACTTATCTACCTTAATAATAAAAAAGTCTACCTCTAAGGGATCAAATGATAAGACCGAACAGCGGGTAACATTTCCGAAGTCACTAAGAAGTGTACTGAAGGAGCAAAAATATCCACAATGTCAGCAGTATAGCACCAATTTGTCCTCCAAAGCGACCAAAAATCCATAGGAGAGAAGACTTGAACTCAACAGGTAGTCAGCTCCCGACGCAAATTCCGAAGATACTGGTTCGAAGCAGGTCAAGACAAATAATTTATCCACTGAGGAATTTGAGCATTACGATTTTAGCTGACGACCATTCTCTCAGTTCAGATGAAAAATCATAACGTTTCTGACATTATTCAGCCGATTGGGACTAAAATAGAGCAAGAACGTTTAAAGTCAAGACAAAAACGAGAAATTTTTAAACGATTTTATAGCCAACGGCCCCGCCAACGAATAACATCACCCTCTCTATGTAGTTGAATCCGAAGGTTGGTTTGAATGGAATAGAAGAGGGTAGAGCTCACCCCGAAATAAGCCACGGGAATATGATTTTCATAGATTGAGGATAAGATACACCTTGGCCGGTTCCTTTCCCTGTAGCACTTCAAAAATTCCAGTTTGGGATGCCCGAAGAATTCAACCATGATTTGAAACTGGGACCCTTCGAGCAGTCGAGCAGTTAGGCTAAAGCGCTCCCAAGCAAAATTCCTCGAAGTGCGCGGAGGCCTGGGGACTAATTTACTGGTTCCTTCTAGTCTGATTGTGTGATATCACGTGACTGTGTCTTGGTCCGGAGTGAGCTGTGCAGTCACCCATCCAAACCCACCGGTGGGTCTAATCATTAATTGATTGACTTTTTCAAAGATACTATTCTGTACAAAAAGAGGGATTTCTGTGTATAAATCCCCACCGAAAACAAGGAAAATCTCTGCGTCATTGTAGCGCAAGAGGTAAAGCACTCGACCGACAATCGCGAGGTCCTGGGTTCTAGTCCCAGTCAGGCCGCATTTTCACGCTCTGATTTCCGGATTTTTCCATCTACCACAGCTCTGTCGTCCTCGTCCTTTTTCTGTTATGCGCTCATATCCCTCTCTATTAATTTCTATTCTTGCATATTCTATACAAAAGCATGCAGGTACATGGATATTTCTTTCGATAATACCTCTTCTTCTAACCTCAAAAAAAGACTTAATCCTTCCTAGAATGGCAGAGGACCATACTGTCTTCATTCCGCGATGATGCTAATCGTAAAACTTACGGCCTTCAATGATCTTTCCAAGCGGGAAAACGCAGAGACGTTACGTAGGCCAGTATGACCACATTCACACTGAAATAATGCACAATGCATAACCTGTCCCTCCCACTTCTTCCTCAGCGGATCCACTCCCATGCAAGGAAGGCCTTGGAGAAGTCTCCCGCCTCCCTCTCTTTGAGCTCGCATCACGCGAGGGGGCACTCGCTAATTATATTCTCAAGTGCACCGCTTCCACCAAGTACAAAGCATCTACCTGCCATCCATGTAGGCGGCTACCGACGAAAATCATAATCTAGTACCCCAAGCACGAATGTTACAAAAGAGGATCCTCAAGACGGCCTTTAAATGTATTGTCAACCTCCGCGCATTTAAATGGGTTTACATAAGTTGCCTCTTGTGTCGCTACTGAACAAATTGATTCAAGTTTCACGGGAAAATAAGGTATTAGCAGTTTTAACCGGTATTTTTATACATAATGATGTGATCTATCAAATTAATTACTCTTCAATGCTATTCCTCGTAATTTTAAACATTATACTGCGTAATTTGGAAAAAAAGTGGATCTCATTGCACTCATCACCACGCCGCGGACATTCTTAAATGTGAATGAAGTCACAAATGCGACTGAAGATGCAACACATATCACATCTTCTATGGGATGGAATTGGGCCTCCTCTATTCAGTCCCTTTGGTCCAGAATCGCTTTTAAAGCTAATTTTAGGAAATGACCGCCGACTGACCAGCGACAGGGACGTCGAAAAAGGGAATCTATGGTCCAAGATGCGGAAATTTTTGAAACAATATTCCTATACCGGCTTTTTCAGGAGGATATATGCAAAACTTCACGAGGTGGTAGGGGAGACTATTTGAAGCATTATCTTTTCCATAAGCATGGGGTCGCAACTCCCTAGTTAATGAACTATATCAACGCAAACATTTTTCGGGTGCTTTTTGCAGTTCCCACGATAACATTTTGTATTGGTATCTAGCCTTTTTGACATTTTATTTAATTCTCTGAATTTTTTAGGACATTGGATAAGGTTCGAGAGGTTTGATGAAAATATGCGATTATAATTGAGGGGGTTAGAAGCCAATGGTTACAAGTGATTTTATTTTCTAAACAGAGTTAGGTACAGAAATTAGGCAAATGATACAAAAATAGGGTAGTTGCTATTTAGTAGTGCATTTGATTTTCCACTCGATATGAATTAACATGAAGTTTTGCTGATATCCTCCTGAAACAGCCGGTATAGGAATATTTTTTCAAAAATTTCCGCATCTTGGACCATAGATTCCCTTTGTGGACGTCCCTGAGGACTCAATCGTATCCCTTTGCTACCAAGTTTTTGTATATTTATTTCACCAATTTCTGTACCTCACTCTGTTTAGAAATAAAATAACTTGTACCCCTTGGATTCGCACTCCCTGATTGCCATAGCAATTAATGTTTGAGTTTAATTTAACGATAGCTTTGAGCGAGTATCAACAATACGATTACGTAATGTCACACATTTTGAGTTTAATTAATATTAATATACGCTCACCCATTCAATTCTAACCATATTGAAGATTGAGAACAAATTTAGCGTGTAACTATACAACAATACAAAAAATTGAGGGAGCTTAAAAATAAAAAATATCGAATTTTCATTTAAGCCTGAACATTTATTACCCATCCAAAGTAATATTAAAAGCAGTTTCTACGTTATCAAGCTTTCAATTATAACAATAAGTACACGAAATAATTTGGTAGCTTTTATTAGGAAATATCTTACATTTTGCGGTACTTAGTTCTCTTACGCTATTACAGGATAGGTAAGCGGATCCATACCGTGTCTGCGCTCGCGTCAATGTAGTGCCAACAAAATATTATGTAACATGAGCTTAAGATATCAAACGTTAAAAATCGATTCATTTAGAGTCAAAATTAGGGAAACTATTCTGCCTGAAATCCAAACTGGAGCAAAATCGAGTCAATGAACTCTAAAATGCCGGAAAAAATTAAGACCCTCACTAGCCTTTATCGCCGTGAACACTTTCACCACCCGCATCTTCAAAGATTTCATACAGGCGAGGTGCATTAAAATCATGAGTATTTCGTCATGATCCAAATGGATTAACACCAAGCAGGTGCATGAATTTCTTGATACCAGCTCAAAGCAACACTCAGAAACATTTACGCTTGAGTATTTGATATCTCTACAATGCAACCTGTTAAGGCATTCCAAAGGCTCGAAAGACATTTTTTAAATATTTGCATCAATCCATTTGAGCACCATTCATTCAAGTCCAATTATCCTCGCCTCATCTCTGTTGTATTTGATTTATTTAATTTATTTTTTAAATTTTATTCTCAAACCACCGGATACAGCTCTTATTGGCCATTTTACACCGGGGTGTTCAACAAATGTAACAAGTAAACGTGCACAAACGACCATGCCCTGGACCGGGGAAATCTACCCAGGCGGGACTCTAACCCGCGACCTCTTGTTTGGCAGGCGAGAACATTACCCCGCCGCCACCGAGATTTGATTTCAATATTGATGTTGATTTCTATTCTACATTTAATTTTATTCTCTTATCCCTGCTACAAAATCGAGATAAAACATAATAACCACTTGAATATCTCAGAAAAATCAAACAAGTTTCTTCATCACAAAGTAATAATTCTTTAAATTTTGTTATCGAATATCATAAAGTTTCTTACACAGATGAATTGATTCGACTAAAAGTTGAAGCGCTCAAAATAAAACAGTAGACTTTCAGCGCATTTATGAACACAAAGTGCCCAGAAAACAAGGCCGTCCAGTGGATAAAATTCCGGGGTTAATTAAAAAAATGCACGATAAGCAGGAATCGAGGTTATTTCCAGTTTATCGAGGAATATCCTGTTTCAAATCCTCACGGTATCTTTTTCCTACAACCGGCGCCATACGAATAATAGGGGAGTCACACAAAGAATGACGCGAAAGGGATATTCCCGCTTTTCAAGACAGTTCCTATTAAAACAACTGATGAAAGGTTTTTGAGTGCAAAATCACTGGAATGAGATTATGTCAACACTATTCCCTATGCAGGATAGACATATGAGAAATAAGATCTTGTTCTTTTACGGCGTATGATGTCAGTGAAAACTTCTCGGGTTCTCCACCGGGTGAATTCATAGTAGGCTCTGAAGACGATGGCAGAGGCAGCCATCGAAACGACGGCTTACAATGACCTCACACGGAGGATAACCCGAGAATACTTCAGTGGGCACATGAGAGTTTGAGATGACCTTGGCACTGTAATTCACATGACTAGGGTATTGGGATTTTTATAGTGTGGTTAGCGTTAACTATGAAATTACCCTGCATATATATTACTAGTAGATGGCTACAAATTCTAGGCATAGGTGATACTGACGGCAGGGAAATTAGCCATCAATCGGAGAATTAAAAAAATTACAAAGAATCGATGCCTGAAAAGATATGAAACTGTAAAAATGCTTGGTTGAATGTTGAAAATAGTACACGACTAGTTAAGGGTATTAAATGAAGTTTAAATATAAAGGCTTCATTTACTTCTCAGGGCACGAATAAATTATTTTTTCACGCAGCAAACATCCTTTTACATCGCGAATATGGCACATTTTCACTCCAAATTAGAAAGATATTTACACCACCACCAATTTAGGAAGACAATTAAACCACCATCTACACACTCTGCCGCATAACTGATTTGAAATAAAATAAAATTTTGATGCATTGCAATTAATGATTTCCTGCGAGTCGATAATTCAACCTACTTGGGTATTTATTTATATATTTTACTATTTGATCTATATATTGGAGGTGATGAACACAAAATACAAAAGGTAAACTATGGTGTATAGCGATACGTATCAATTACCGAAACTGAATCAATGCTAACATATTAACTCTTAATATCATTATAGTACCTATATCCTTCGCAGATATTACTTGCTATTAGAAAATTTGAGTTGGATACATATTCTGAATTAAAGAGACTACGGAAAATTGTAGCCAAAATAGAAGATTTACAATGAATTCATGGGCATTGGGCATGACTGACTTTGAACCGGTGAGGTGATGGCCAAGGCTGTTTATTCATCTTGAATGAAATTCCACAGTATTTGAATCCATAAATGATGAGCTTTGACGAGGGAGTAATTTTACCAAATAGAATCATTCCCTTGAATAACACCGAACAAGAACGCGATTACTGATTGTGAAGATCATATTTCTGGCGACGTATTCACGTTAATCGAAAAAAAATTCGATTGCCCAGCTTCGGAACACAAAAATCTTTTATGCGTAAACTAGGGATAACGATTTACGTAAAAAGACTGCAACAACGAAACAGTTTGGAGGAATTTTGTAAAAATCACATAGCTCGAAAAAATCCACTGAGAATTATGCCTTGTCTAAATTTTGTTTTTTTTGTGTGTGCGTATATTACGTTTTTTATTTTCACTTCAGCGCCAATTTTATATTGAGAGAGAAGAACTTTAGATTAATAGAAAATTTAATTTTAGGTATAGCTTCAAAGGAAAAGTTTGAGTGAACACTTACTTTCATGCCCTCAAAATATCACGGACGTTTCACAGAACGTTCGGAAACTCAAAGTATGGCCTTCCCTTAAGCTGACAGATATTTTACTTGAATACAAGCACAAAAAATAGCATTTAAAACTATTCTCGGAGCTCAGTTAATCAACCTATAATTCATTGCATTCGAATATTCAAATATACATATCTATGAAGCATACAAAACTTGTCACAATTAAACTATTCTATCATTTTATACATTAAAATTTCGTTTAGGAGCGACAATTAAGCTATAGTTGTCCTTTAGGGCTTTTTGCAGCATTCATACTTAGACGTTGCGTTTTCGTACGCTTGAAAATTTTCACTTTTCATGTAATTGCAAAAACAGATATCATCATTTCAAAATCTAAAAGCATGAAATATGCACTCCAGGAGTAATAATCGTTCGATTTAGGCAATAAACAATAATAGGGAACCACCCTATGTAGACAAAAAAATGATTGGGTGAAAGGAGCACCTGTACATGGCATCAACAGTTTCATGTCTTGGTAGTTAACAGACACAGGACAACTATAGCTCCCTCTGTAATCCACACAATCAAACAGGCTGTGACACTAACAAAATCAGATATAAAGACATACAGCACTCAAAATCTCACCATGAATGACTTCATCGTGTGCTTCCGAAAAACCTGGTGAATTTCTAAAATCACTGCAGTGTGTTTCGAAGATAATGGCATTAGTGTCTTGCTTATACATCCACAAGGTCCAACGAATTGTTCCACATGGCCCAAAGTAGAAGACTTATGTACAGTGCCATTGATAAATACTCTGTGCAAATTGCGACTCATTCACCGTTTCCAGCCAGTAGCAGTGGGTGTTTGCACACATTGGATGCCATGGAAGTAATCAAGATTGAACTTGCTTTCACTCAATAGATGTAACCAATCATTCAGATATGAACTTTTCACTGTTATGAATGCTAAGTAGAATGAAACTTAATTTTTATCCCCTTGAAGGTATGCAATCTTGGTGTAAAAGTGTCGAAAACATGCCTAACTTTGAAATGCCTTAAAACAAAAAGTATAAAAATACTACCTTTTTTTAATTTTTTAATTGAAAGCAGAACATTTAAACTACCCCCTGAGAAATTTTAAAGAAAATAAAAGGTGGCCTTTTTTAGTAATAAATTGTTAAATAATGACTAATTTTCATTGTTTAAACAAGTCCTATTTGTTTATTATTGCTTCAAATGACTTGCAAGTTATGTCATAATATGCATAAATGAATTCTCTTCAAAATAAAATAATAACCACTGCATTACAGGCCATGGTTCCTTAGTATTCAGCATTTATGTGATTTTTCATTTTTTACTCTGAGGCCTGACACTGCAATGTTCAAAGGACGGTAACTTTATGACGGTTCGGTTCTGAGCTGAGATAAAGGCATCATTATTCATCATAAGGATACTGCTTTCGCATATATAAATTTCAGAGAAATCGGTGACGGTCACCTGACACCCCTCTGCCTGATTTGAGATGAAATCCCCCTGTTATAACAGCATAAAACTTCCAACTATATCTCAGTACGAAATAAGGTTTCAACAAGAAATTAAAAGTTGATAAACTTATTGCGGAATATTAAATAAATACTGCAAGGAAAATACTAATAAAACTGAAATAGACAATTACGTTCAGCTTTGTTATTCCACAACATTCATTCAATCAATTACTAATGTATGATATGAAATTAAAGAAATATTATTTAAACGCTAAATTTTTTGCAGATACAGAAGGTCAAGATTCGTAGTTAAAAAAATATTTCCATAGATACAGCACGCAAATTCCGGTAGGGTTGAAGAAAACAAATTCGAGTTTTTATTTTTTTTAAGTAGATACATAAATTACAGGGTGAGAGCTAAGAATAGTATGGAGAGAATGGTCTTAACTTCGGCCTCCGTCGATTCGAATAACCGCATCTGGCCTAAGTTTCATTAATAATCGCTTTTAGTAAAATGCCACGGGCAAAAGAAAACTACACGTGTTCTCGTTGCCTAGTTACATTTAAATCGTAAAATTAAATCCACTTCAATCAAGAAACCACACGAATGAAAACTTTTTATCTATAGGTCTCATTATTTACGTGACTTCGAGGTGCGAACAGATGCACGCCAATGAGGTTTAGAACGTGAAACCGAGGAAATAAATTTGCATTTAAAGTGTACAAAATAAACCTATGGCTTAAAGAAGTCCAAAGGCGAGGAAATAACAATATAAATATCAGCGGGATAATCACGCGGAGAAATATAATGAATAAAATGAAATAGAGGGTAAGGTAGATGAATGGGATAGGATAGATCTCATACGCCTGGATTACCGGGGGGAAGGCTATTCCGTATGCCGTAAGAAGAAGAAGAAATGAAATCAAGAAAACATACAAGAGGATGGCGTTTGTTCGAGGCTCATTGAAGGCGTTAAGGCGTTATAATATGTCACTGAGGCAAAGTTTGTTGATAAATGGCTAAAAAGAGACTAAAAATAACGATTCTCGATTAAATTATTTAAAAAGCAGCAGTTTTTGCTGATAAATTTTATCTCAATCAACCTAATTATTAGATTTGAGTTCAGTTTTTAAGACACAAAACCTAATGAATCGATTCGCTCCATCCTACCCTTACTCTTGAGGCTTCGATTATGAATAGTAAACTACACGAAAACGCTTGCAATAGGCAGAGATAATGCTACGTTGCAAAAATGGATGATAGACCAGGGAAGCAACTTTCAAGGCAGCATGCCGTTTGGTCGTCGGAATTGTCCGATTAACTGCGTTGTGAAGGAATACAGAAAACGATTGAATTTCTCAACCGAGGCAAACGCGCCATTACGACACGTCGGAAAGGTTTCCTTTAAAACAATCAGTACGCTTACAATTTTGAGGCACATTACAAAAGCATTACTAAATTATTATAAAGGATAACGTGGGTTTACATGGAGCAATTTACGAATTACTTAAACTATTACAACAATCATGAGAACGTATTTCACTGGCTCACAGGCGGAACTAAAGGTAAAATATTTGATAGAGGAGAAGTAGCGAGCAAGCAAGTTTCTCCAATTCATAATTGGGGAGAAAAGCTGCAAAAAATTAATGAAAGATAATTATGTGAATGCTGTTAATTTTATTCTAGCACGTAGAGAAAGAATCCAGCAATCCGCGAGAAGAAAATCTCGCGGAGAGCGATACCTGAGCAGCCATGAACTACACGTGCGCTATCCAAGCTCAAAGAGACGTGCTGCAATACTTTAGTCATTTTGTCACGCGCAGACATCGATATTCATTCGCACTTCAGCAATCCATACGAGTAAATTTAATGACTCTTTGGAGATGTGGCATTGTGAATAGGTTATTTCATGACAATAAAAAAACGCAAATCATTTTATTAAGGTTTTTCCGAATCGTAAAACACGTGAACTTGGGAAAATTTTTTTTATCGTTAAAGAAGAATATGATTTGACTTGATCAACTGGAAAGAAAATATTCCTTACGGCTTATTACAATAAATCAAATTCCACTATCCCCATGAGTTTTCATTACTGTGACAAAAGATGCGTGATAAACTAATCATGTTATTAGCCATTTATGCCAACTTTTTTCTTTAGTAATTGTGAAAAACTGGAGGTATTATGACACATTTATAAGAGTCAATTTAGGGCACACGTAATTTTTTATAAATAATTCGTGGCTATCACGAGGCTAAGAAGTCCTACCGAGCATTTCAATGTAAGGCGTGAACAGATATTTTCTCCAAGCTTATGAAACATTCGCGACCTGTCGGTTAGCAAACTAATCTTCCAATAAAGAGAAGAAACGAGATGCGCCATAATTAGTATTATTTTTTCACGACAAGATGGCCGCCTTTGCAACCGAACTGCTCTCAACTTCCAAGGTCGCATGGGAAAAGATATGGGTCAACAATTTTTCCGCCGCCTCTGCGGTTCGTCCTCTTTCGCGCTGACTTCTCCCATCCCACTACTCCTTCCCCCACTCCATGAAGTTTCTCATCAACATCCAACCTGCCCTCCCCCTCATTTTTTCGCCTTGGAGAGCAACAATCGTCTAGCCTCCTCGACTTGTAACGAGTTCTCTCCAGGCGAGAAACGTGTGCTACAGTTACGACACACTTGAGGAGTTAAGTTTGCCACAGCGCGGTTCAAGGTAAATAATTTTCGCGTAAATTCTTTTAAATATTTTTGTCTTAATAGACAACATACCTTGAATTTGAGAAGTAAAAACAGTCAACAAAGAATAAGGATCTTTACTTAATTACTTATATTCAATCTCTTTTTTAGTCAACACTTTTTCCGGCTGCTTGCGACGACAGAAAAGCTATTTTCTGATAACTTACTTGATTAATAATAATAATAATAATTGAATAAAAAGAAAGAGAGAGCAATGCGTGCATCATTCACAAAATTTAATTTACATCACCAAAAGGCTGCAATAGAGAGTCTAACGCTACCCCGCTATATGAAAGGTAGGGGGTTAATTGATGTACAGCAGCTCCTGAAACACCAAATTCATGGACTAAAACATTTCTTTTACAATAAATCAAACATTTCGATGTTGCACAAATCAATAGTATATGCCGACAATAAATTAACACCATAAAACTTAAAAAATGGCACGACCTATGGAACAACCAACACAAGAACCGTTCTATTGAATAGAAAGGTAGAACTATGCGCCCAGAAGGCATAGGCGGATCTAGGGGGGGGGGGGGGCACGGGGGCACGTGTCCTCCCCAGACCCATAAAAAATATGCAAGATTTTTAATACGGTCCATTATCATTGCATTCGCTATCTTTTACAAGGTATCCTTGTCCCCCCCCCCCCCGCAAAAAGAAATCCTAGATCCGCCCCTGCCAGAAGGAATTACATGGATGACACATCAATGAACTCAATCAACCATATGTTGATAAAATCTCATCAAACAAATGGTTATCATTGGGTGAACTTTATGGAGAAACCGAAGGGTTCATGCTGGCAATACAAGACCAGGCTGTCCGCACTAAAAATTATGCAAAGTACAAACTGGGTGATGAAAGCATAACGGATGACAAATGTAGAAGATCTTTTCAAGTGCCAGAAACAATCCAACACATTATATCTGGCTGTATGATGTTAGCTAATACAGAATATTTCGGTAGACGTAATGAAGTCGCAAAAAGTGTCCACCAATAACTGGCCTACCAACACAAGTTAATTGATACCAAGACCCCAAACTATGAGTACCACCCCGAAACAGTGCTTGAAAAGAGCGCATTTTAAATTTACTACGATTTGGATATTCAAATAGATAAAACTATAGTTAATAACAGAATAGATGTAATGTTGATTGACAAGAAATATAGAATTTGTTACGTGGTTGATACTGTTGTGCCACTGTCGCATAACATCGAAAAGACAATAGCCGGAAAAATAAATAAGTACCAAGAATCGGCAATAGAAATAAAAAGAATATGGAACAGGTTTATATTGCTCCAATTGTCATCTCAGCTACCGGTGTCATCCCAAAACATATACAAAACAGTTTCAAAATACTCAACCTTCATCCAAATACATGCATCAAATTGCAAAAGGCTGAAATAATTTCAACCTGTCATATCACGAGAAAATTTCTCAAAGCAATTCAATATTAAAGAGTTAACTTCGTGAGAATCCGTGCTCTTTACACTAAAACAACTCGGTGAAAAACTGAAGAAAATTTAAAGGAAGAAAATAATAATGTCGTTTTTATTACCCAGGTAAAATCAGGAATATTAAGTCCTCTCTCACATTTAACTTAGTCATCATCATCATTAGCCAACAATCCTAAGATTGGTTTGACGCAGCTCTCCTATCCGCTAATCTCTTCATAGCTACATATTTATTCTCTTTTACATCCTTTATAACCTGTCCTATATAACTCATTCGGGGCCGTCCCTTGCCCTTTTTCCCTTCCACTTGTCCTTCAACGATTGTCTTCATCAGGCCATCGTGCCTCAAAATGTGGCAAACTAAGTTGTCCCTTCTTCTGCTTAATGTTTTTAGGAGGCTTCTCTTTTCTCCTACTCTCCTTAGCACTTCATGGTTACTCACACGGTCAATCCATTTTATCTTCATCATACTTCGGTAGCACCAAATTTCGAATGCTTCCACTCTTGACTTCTCTGCTGCTGTCAACGTCCAAGCCTCGCTTCCATAGAGAAACATACTCCATATGTAGCATCTGATGAATTGTTTCCTTACTTCTATGCTGGTATTTTCAGCTGTAAGAAGATTCTTCTTTTTGTAGAAAGCCCTCTTCGCCTGCGCTATTCTACTGTGTATTTCTTTCTTAACTTAGTACACGCCCATATACATGGGCGGATTTAAGGGGGGAGGGGCAGGGGCACGTGCCCCACCCCTCAGACGCTTAAAAAATAGACAATATTTTTATAATGTTGGCATTGCGTTCGTTGTGTTTTGTGAATTACAGAACCTCAATCAATTAATTTCATATTAATAACTTTTATATTTAAATAATGAGAATATTTCGCACAGAAATTGTTGTATCTTATTTTTAATCTCAAGTATGATAAGATCGTTTACCTCTCGGTCCGTGAACCCCCCAGATAAAATACTGGATCCGTCCGTGCCCGCATACGTCCAAGGCGCAGGTGTTTAGAAACCCTCCCATACGGGATTCGAATTGGCGACCTCTGGATTAGCAGGCGAGGACTTTAACCAAATATACCCCTTGGCCTGGAATCTAACCACAGACCTTTGGCTTTTCGGGCCACTACGCAGACCAATTCGTTATTCAGGTTCCTTAAATTGACTTCAAATACAATATTCATTAGCAAATTCCTCGAAATGTAGTCCATAAACGAGCCTAGATTAAATTTTACCGCAGTTCTTAAAGCCCAGCGAACATTATGCCAGTTTTCGTCAAAATTGTGTGTGACATTGTAGCGCTTATCAACACTTTTCGTATGCTTACACAGGTATCGCCATGAGAAGTTGTACAAAATAGATTTTCTAATACAATTTCCATAAAATATACATGACAATTCTATTTCTTGTGGCCATTGGTCGTGCAAGTACGATCAATAGCGCATATTTTGATTTTTTCATAAAAATGACACACAGTGCTTACTTCTAGCAGGTTTTGTCAAGGAGCGATATCTGTAATTATGAGACAATAAAGATTCTAAGAGAAATTTTCCTCCAGCTGATCACTTTCATTAATATCTTATGACTTCGAAGGTCATTCAATTGTTTTCATGAGCGTGTGGTCCATTGGTTTTTAATGGTAAAGAAAAAAATTCCGTTCTGTGTCATATATTTTCAATTTGAAAGACGACGTAAGTTTAAATTTAGAAACAGTGATTTTAGGGTAAGACAGTACGTGGATTTGATTTTGAGACGTGGATTTTTAGGACTGCGGATAGCTAAGACAATAGGAAAACGAAACTCCAAAATCACGTGAATAAAACAAGAAGGTTGGTCAATATAATTTTTGGTTTTTTCCCGGCGAACAATTGCAGTGAAGTTTTCTCGGGTTTCACACCGGGTCAGGTCCTCCATTTCTCCTTCCAACGTTTCGATGAACAACTCGCCCGTCGTCTTCAGGGATTCAGGAATCCAATGAGGTTGTGTGAAACCCGAGAAAACTTCACTGCAAGAAGGTTGGTTCATGAAATCTATATAAACTAGAAATTTTACACCCTGTTTTATTGATTGCAATAATCCCATGAAGTAAAGGGATGAGAAATAATGTAAGGGAAAAAATGTTGCTAAACGTATCCAAACCGAATGCAATGTTATTTTACTATGTGTTTTATTTTATATAATCATTCCGCATTCCACTTGTTTAACCGACTTCAGCGATATTATTCCTTTTATACATATATCCAATGCGCTACATGAATATTTATTTCATATCCGTTGAGATATAATTAATTTCATATCTCATGAACGGGGTTCGTGCGAAATTTACAGAGAAAAAATTAAATCGCCAGGTGTGGGGACATGCGATTTTTATTTTCATAACCACTGGACATAATCGCCATATTTTAATGATTCTCTACTGCAAATGTTTGCATTTGAACGGTATGCAACTCCTGGTCACGAATAAAAACATTATCTGGATCGTATGTGAAGAGTTTTTTTTTATAATTTCCATTAAAATGGAATAAATAAAAAATAATAACTCATTGGCTGAAATTTTTTATTCTTTAATCACAGCATGACACGAAATAGCATTCTAAGGTCATTCACCACTAGTGACTTTAGAATTGATATATGAGAACAGATTGGTCTATATCGCTAGAATGGTGCACATTCAACAATAAACTCCACTTTGACGCAATAATTAATAAGTCTTCACTAAATATCTAAAGGAGAAAGCACTTGTGCCAATAAAAAGTAAGACCCATACTACAAGGCCACTTCAGACGAGTTTTCAACTTCGCCCATCAATCTTATTTTGTCGTGTACATTTAGAATACGAGAAAATACTCACTATACTTATGACTCACATATATTTCGGGAAATAAAGATATAAATATAAATTATGAAAAAACATTAAGCAAATTGAAAGTGTGCTGCTTTCGTACGTCATTTAAATAATCTTCTGGTATAGCTGGGCGAAAATATTTCAATTATATATAACTTTTGAATAAAAAAATGGGACAGTAGCTAGTGATGTTAGGATATTTTGGGCAAAACCATTGGTGGTGTCTTTGCAATCGTACCGTATGTTTCACCATAATGAAATCCATGGCATGGGTTTTGCAGGACTTTGACCAGGAGCAAACTGGTTGTACGTGACATCAGTATTTGTGCTCCCCGCGTATCAATCAATCGCCAACGCAAATTCGGCGAAAATCTGGATATCTACCGAAATCTGTAAAGCGATGGACTTCGACGGACAATGGACTCCGCAAACTGAACGACAAAGTATCTCCAAAATGGTCCCGTAGGAGGACAGCCTGTGCTCAGGGGAATTCATCCGATAAGACATTTTCATTCAATTAAATCAAACATTACAAAAAAATACCCAAACTTTTCGCGCGTATAATAAGAGATCAAGAAAGGTATGCATCGTTGTTAACAGTAAATGTGATTTCAGGTGCAACTTTGTCCGCCTCATCAGAATCAATAGACTCAAAATTACCGACTACGTTTAGGTTGTAACATATTCATGACTACTTATACGGAATATTTTCTGTTGAAATTGATACGGAATATCTCCTTTACAGTATATAAAAACAAAAACCCGAAGGGCTACTCCTCTCATATGAAAGTAAAATATCCAAAATAATAAATTGAAAAAAGTAAATAAGAATGTATGATGTACAAAAGAAATATTGCAGGAAGGAAAATAATTGAAGGATGAAAATATGGGCATTTTAACAGGGAACATTATGTTTTTAAAGAAAGTTTACGAAGGAGATGCATCCTCGGCTACGAAGGCGGCAGCCAGTTAAATAAAACGATTGAGGAAGGACCAAGAAAGAAACAGAATAAGAAGAGGAATCAACCGATATGATGACGTTTCGAGGATATGAGGTAAATATTTCATCTGCTCCGAAACAGAAGAGTAAAAAAAGTGAGCATTTAGGTGACGAAAGCTTTAATCGCCATCTCTCTTGCCTGTCATTTCTGAACCAGCGGCTTCCTATCATGTCTCTTTTGTTAGCCGAATCTGTGACCATCATTTACACATTGAACGAGAGCACCACCGTGAAACAAATGGTATCCATACGAAGGACTGGATAATCGATTACATAACTCCGATTTTCGATGGCATCGTATTCGCTTTTTTGTTTTGAAAAATGTTTTTTTTTCGATCGATTTTCTACTTTTAGCCTACAATCGTACCTATTTGAATTTTGCCGCCTCGCTTCGCTCCGCGCCGCGCTATTTCACCCATATTTCACCCTGCATAGCTGGTGGTTGAACCTTTGAGGAGAGGCAAAGTGCTTCAGACGTTGACAGGTTGGAATTGCCTACTGTAGGACTGCGGATTTTTATTACATTTCTATATATAGTCTTTCCAGCTAGTACTCACGCTTGGAAGTTATGTATAGTAGACCGCGAGACGAGCATTCGAAGTGATAATATGCGTTGACATTTTGCGTGCCTTCTTTTGTACATTGAGTGGTCGATTCCTGAGTGCGGATGCTATAGTGTTATATGGTCTGCTTTCGGAGTGAGATGACACTTGAGTCGCTCGATCTCCCTTGGTTACCTTTGTTATTTCGCTCCTCATTTTGCTCGTTCTAAATCAATTTTAAAGCATATGGCAAGTATCCCTCTCAGATTCAGACTGAAAATATTTACAAAGGAGAGCATACGCTAATTCTTTATGGAGTTCGCTCCAATGTGTCCGACATCGCAGGCGTTCTAGATGAATTATTTCTGTTATTTGCGATGCTGAGTTATACATGCATAGTTACACATAATTATCTGTAGGTTTGCTTCTATACAAGAGTATTAATAGGTTGAATATAGTTTTGTCTTATCTTTTTTCGATGAGGAGTTGAATCCTAAGCATATACTTACAGCGAGACAGAAAGACAACAAATACTGGAAATGCATCGGAGTGAAGGGGAATGTTTGGTTTTGAGTGAGAGTGAAAATACCAAATGCCTGTACACCATGAATCGATTTTCGAAACAAGTAGGATGAGCAATCGGCCACACCAGAAGCATCTTCCATGAGAGCAGCGATAAAAATGTAATTTCAGAGTGTCACAGTGGCGCAACTATGGGGTGAATAAGGGGATAGATATACCAAAGTCTCAAAGAAAATTTAAAAAATTATAAATATTGCCTATTTTTGAATACATAATAGCTGCATCTGCTTAAAGTTAAATTTTCAATGGCAAAATTATGTAAAATGTATTACCAATGTCATTTTTTTTTAAATTTCCCGCGCCCGGTTGCCTGGGAGGGGAGGTCGCCACCCCAGCCCATCTAATCCCCCCCTCCCCAAGCATATTCCTAATTACGCAACTGCTCCTGAGAAGACATTGAAAAGACCTCAGGATTGAGATATGCAATTTGTTCAAACATTTCCTTCGACATCTGGGTAATACACGAAATGTTAGCGATATTTCGAGTTCCTGTGAATTGACCCCTGAAGCACTCTGGTCTTTCATTTGTTAATTAGCCTAAGTTCGACAATGCGACTGTCCCCAAGCTAATCCCGCTTCAAACCTAATCAAGCTGTCATAAATTAAACATGTTACAAACTGAGGAATTAAAAATGCCGATATGGAACCGTTTGGCCGTTCCTCCCGGCTGTGCTGAACCTGATCGCGACCGCACAGACAAGAGGAAACGATAAGATAGCGGCTGTTCCCTCCTTCCCCGGTACCAGCAGCACGATCACCAGCACCGACTCGCGCCAGAAACTCACGGGCCTGTGCATCAGTGAAGGAAGACCGAAAATTTCCTGCCCGGCTCTTTCCCTGAAACACGAGGATGGCATCTCTTTGAGAATCCGCGCTTTCAAAATTTGGAGTAGTCTGCTGTCGCTGGAGACTGTATGGACGGAAAAGTCCCACAAAAGCCTCACATTTTTTATGCTACAATAAAACAATCGTTGACAATGTTAGCAGAATTTGGAATCAATCACTTATGGTATCTTCAAGGAGTATCCTCAGGAATGAAAACGATTCCAAGCATTTTGCAGGACTTAGGACGCGAGCAAAAGCGGTAACAATGATATCAGTATTTTTGCTTCTCTCCTATCAATAAATCAGCAATCCAAATTCGATGTAAAGCTGGGAATCGATACGGCGATGGAGTTTGATGGACACTGAAGCCTCAGCTCTGAAGCTCAGATCATAACTGAATGGCGAATTATCTCTTGTCCCCTGGATGGTTGGGGTATACTCCGGGGCCAAGGTCATCTGATATGGCATTTTCATTCAATAAAATCGAATGGGACATAAATGTACGCTAAAATTTGATACGGGTTACACGGAGTAACAAGGTAAGACATATTTCAGCGGCAAGGGTCACATGAGATGCACGTTTATGCTCCTAATCCGAATTTGTACAAAACGTTACACGAAATGTTACGTACTGATATTTTGTGCTCTTGCGTATATTACCTCCTGATTCTCTTTTGTAAGATATAATGTAAAATACGAAGTGAATAAGTTTTATGCGTGGAATAGATGGAAGGAAAACGTATCTCAGAAGGCTTTTTTGGGGTTATCACATTCAGCTTGAGTGCAAAAATTGAACCATTAAATGTTTTCGATATTTCGAAAGGAGATTACAGGGAAATTGATGTTTGATAATTGCGATGGGCACAAGTTCAACTTTTTGTGACCAATTCTAAGATTTGACTCCATTCAAGAATGAATAATTAAATTTACCAATGATATCAGCGTTAAAAAAATATATTCCAACCGATATTCGGTACATACACTCCTCTCGCGTCATCAAAGACGCTCATTAAATTTCGGGGAGGCGAAATATGGAAATAAAAGGTTCCCATCATCATAATTTTTGTACAAACCTAAAATCATGCAAAGCCGTTTTCATACGTTACTCTGTCGTAATATTTAAATCCCAAAGGAACTATGATACGAACATTTTTCAATTTTTAATGATTAAGCCATTAACAGGTCCGAATTGGTGAGACCAAGTGAGGAAAATAAAGGAAATATAGGAGAAACAGAAGGAATTGGATTAACGATTAAGGTGCAAGAGATTTGTTGCCGCGGGAAAATATAAAAAATAAGCGAAAGATGGCCCCATGAGAGAGATAGAATGATACCCTAGGACTCAGATAATGATATTTTCCACGCGCTTATGAGGACAATATAATCTGAAATGAGCTGACGATCCGCTCTTCAGATTGGCAAAGCAATTGGCACCGCTCAATAAAACACAACCCCATTCAATCGAACCCCGCTGGCGATGGCCGCATTCGACAAAAGGCAGCGGCAAATAGTCCCAGACGCTCCCGACAGAGGGAAAGAGACCTTAATTAAAAGGGTTGGCGGGCCCTTAAGCGGAGGCCTTCAGCGGGACACATCCTGGCTTTTATATAGGCGGGGGTTTTGCCCGCTGGACGACCGTGATTAAAGCCAAACAAACTCCAACCTCCTCGTCTCCCTTGGCGAGCTGCCGATTCAAAACCTCCTGTGCGTTGGGATGTCGCATTTCCCGAGACTAGAAAGCACGCACGCGATAAAAAAATAACCGTCATTCGTTGATTCAACCGACGGAAATAAACGAATCTGGAAAAATATGCCGACATTCCGTTAATCATCGCCGAGACCATCCTCCCACTATCTGCTTGTTGCAAGCAGTGCGATTTTCGGAGCAGGAAAATGTGCGCATGCAACGGGAAGGGGGCACGTGCCCTCCCCCAAATCTAAAAAAAAATGCGTCTAAAATAAACATGAATGAATTAATTTACCCCTTTAGTTGGAAACATAAAAGAAAACTGTCATTATTATACATGTAACTTATTAATATTTCCATATTAATAACTTTTGTATTAAAAAACTCAGAGGAAATATTGAAATGTCTTATTTTAATAATATTAAGAACTTCCACCATAAGGTGCCCAACATCATACAAGATAAGAGTATGTTTCGTATAGTAATTGTATGTTGTTTTCAATCCCCAGTCGCAAGAGAAGACCGTTCGCCTGTCAGATCCTTGTGACCCCCCCCCCCCCCAAAATTCATTTAATGGAATTTTGGCAGAGTACAGGTTTATCGTAAAAATATGGTGTGATTTTTAACATGGTTTACATGAAAACATAATGATATAAAGTTTATATTTTTTAATTGTTGACTTTGTCGTCTGAAACAGTTTCTTTTATAACTAGTAGATTACAATATATGTGTCGATAATCGCTCGACAAGAGAGAAACCCAACGTCGACATTGGCCACCTCGTAACGAAAGGTGCCAAGGGGACCATGGCTTAACGTCCCATCCGACGGACGGAGTGCTGAACTTGAAGTGCCCTCAAGAAACTCAAGCAGGGATCGGGCATCCTCTACTCCATCCTCCTATTATATTCCGATGAATTAATGAAACCGCACAGTTATTTTATGATAATCCTGTATTCTAAAGGGAGAGAAACTACGTATAGCGGGTAGATAAAAGTCGAGAGTTGCAAGGTGGACGAGCTTTGGGAGATTTTGATAAGGCCACTAATAGTTTTTCCCCTTCTGCTACTTAATAAAAGTCATCCAATAAACTTTCCAATGAAATTTTTCGTAAGAAAGGAGGAGGAACTTCCTATGAATAAGTTTAAAAAAGCAACTTAAAGCATCAATATAATATAAATAAGTATTTGATCGCTAACTAATACCGAGAAAATTTACATATGGATGGGGAGTTTAATTTGCAGGAAATTACCGATTCAAAGATGCTTTTCATAGTACACGAAGTGTGGGCGGGGGTTGAGTCAAAGGGCTGTGAAGGCTGCTCATCAACCTCGAAGGAAGTAAGCACCTTTTTGAGCACTACCTTGGTAGGGCTTCAGGAACCCTCGTAATTTTTCCCTTGTGACGACCACCCGCAATACATCAGGTGAGGTGACCACTAGCCCAAGGGCACCTACCCTTAGACACTTCATTTTTAGATATGAGGCCTGATGCTTCCCGCTGTATGCTGATAGTGAAGTCTGTTCGGGTGCTCCATCGTGTAATGTCCTCCAAGGCTGCCGACGTTTCGGGGCACGAGTCTTACTCCATTCTCAGGGCTGAAATTCAGTTTTATAGTCTGTATACAATAGGGTGGCGCACGGGCATGCCAGGTAGCTAGCGGGCGAAATTCAACCCTGAAATGAAATTCAGCCCTGAGGATGGAGTGCGGCTCGTGCCCCGAAACGTCGATAGCTTGGAGGAGACTACACGATAGAGCACCCAAGAAGCCTTCACAACTATTTTTATATATATAGTTTCCATTCATTGAGTCTACTTATAACAAAAACGATTGAGTTTACTTCATCATAATGCAAAAGAAATTTAGGGCTAATTTATGGCTTTCGATTACTTAATGCAAATTGAAAACAAAATATCAGTATAGGCAACCGGATTACCTCCAAAGCCTTCCCTCCAATTAAATTTATGGCTAAGTGCCTGCCTCAAAGGACACTGGCGAGGGTTGTCAGGATACCAGCCATGATCCAAAAACAGCCTCCATTTATATTTTTAGGTTTGATTTGGAATTACTTGGATTTAGCTAAACTTTAATCGCGGTACTTTATTTTCTGTGGAAGAAGCGATTATTTTGTTTCGTTCAGACTTGGAAATATTGCATAACCAAACTTATTTCTAGCATAAGAACTATTCGATCCTCTAGCCAGTCTTTCAGTTAGTGTCGGCGAGTTCACCCTCGGCAAGTGCGTGGAATCATGGAATTGGCGTAGCAGATATCATTTTCATCTTGGTCGGCTACTCGTTAGTCGCATAGTGGGAGTCAGTATCTAATTGTTCTATTCAGACGCGTGCTTCGAAGCGAAATGAATGGTTACAAGCGGGAGTTGTTAAAACTAAGAATATTCCTTAACATTCGTTTAACCCCAAATTAAAACTGAATTTTAAAACTTTAAGTGAGTGGCTTTTAATTTTTCCAAGAAAGAGAATGCGATGAAGGGAAATGTAAAGCTCTAGAGGCAACAACCTAGTCAAGATTGAGCATCAAAACTCCTCGAATTTGAAAATTTATTTCGTACGGCGTTTTGCTTAGTGCGTTCAAAAACCGAATCATAGAACGATTCTCACACTCTGCGGGTTCAGGAATTGTCTTAATTATTATAAATACTCACCAATTAACTGGTCTTTTCTCCTGGCGTATTAGTCGTTACAACCTTAGAGGATCGTCTTTACAGTGCATGAAGGGCATAAAGTGTAGACACTTTTTAACATCAGCTTGGTCTCGAATATGAAAATTTTGCCCTAGTATTTTTCAGAAATAAAATATAATATTTGGCCTGGCATTCAGGAAAATTCTGACAAATGGTCAACGTACTACAACATTTGAGTCAGAAGGTCTTATGGTACGAATTAAAGTGCTATTTTTAAACTGGTAACACTTAAATATTGCTTGATCTTGAGTGTTGATGAATATGGTCAAATAAAATAACTTTAATTTATGGGTAACAATTATCTAATAAATACGATATCGGCAACTGAAAATACAGTAGACAACCAAAATTTGGTGAAAGGGGAACATCATGGAAACGTTATACGTTGGTATTCAATCGTTGGTAGGTCATTTTATAAACCTATTTCACTAGAAAAGACTTGAGAATCGTTATAAACGAATGAATTAACATCACGAGTACTTTTTCGCAAATAGAGCGAAGCTACAATATTAAAACTTAAATCATAATCATCATTAGTCAATTAATATTGGTTTGACGCAGCTCTCCATTCCTCTCTCCTATCCGCTAGTTTTTTCATGGCGACGTATTTATTCTCTTCTACATCCTTTATAACCTGTCCTATTTAACTCATTTGGGGCCGAAAAAGTGTAAGACACGGTCTCAGGCGTTACTTTGTGGAATTGCTTCATTATTGAATGAAATAAAATAACTTTGTTTTATTCCACACTTCATTTTAAATAGCACGACCCGGGTTTCAACATCTAGCGTTATCATCAGGTACAATTAGATGGGTGGCATGATGTTAAATAGGTAGTCGTTTACCTATTTAAGATCATGCCACCCATCTAATTGTACCTGATGATAACAGTAGCTGTTGAAACCCGGGTCGTGCTATTTAAAATAAAGTGTGGAATAAAACAAAGTTATTTTATTTCATTCAATCTTAAATAAGTGATTGAATCGGCTAGACTACTGTATATATGCTATGTAAAATCACTCTTGATACTCGATGTCTCCATGTTTCTGGGTTTCACCGCGTGGATTTTCTTTGTGATGACAGTTTCTCCGGTATTCCAACCGGCGTCTTTAGGTCGATGTTGACCTGAAGACGCCGGTTGGAATACCGGAGAAACTATCGTCACCAAGAAAATCCACGCGGTGAAACCCAGAAACATGGAGACATCATCTAGACAACGCCGCGGAAAACTACGCATCAACCACTCTTGATACTCATTCAAATCATTTAAGAAATGGAAAACGGTAAAAATATCTAGAGGGAAACCTAAAAATCATTGCATAAAAACCTAACTCTGCATTTGATCACATTTTAAAGTATTATAGATGCCTTCTCCGATTACTTTCGACGCGTGCGACTGCAGTTTCTCTCCTGCTTATCGGTTGAGCGGAATACAGCCTCTAATTTAAGGTTAGGGATAATCACTTACAGTCTACATTCTAATGAGCATTTTCTAGAACACTCAATCGAAGGAGTCTTATAACACTGGCGGAAATCGTTATCTATCTGTTTCCATCTAACGGTGTTATCAACATGTGATGACACCACCTTGAAACACTTCATACAATTTAATCTCGAGAGATAACTAGAAACTTCCTGGAAAATCTACCTCCGACATCTTCAAAAGCTGAAACAGGAATACGTGGCCGATTAATGCACAAAGTAAGTATAGCAATGCATAGAGCTGTAATAGGAATAAAACCAATGTGCTACCGTTTTCACCTAGTCTCTCACAGTAAAGTATTAACAAAAACTTAATTATGTGATATATGTACTCATCTTCTACCTCTACAAAAGGAGAAATCTTCACATACATGCTTCCAATAATTCACGCTTGTGATGTACAGTATTATGTCCAATTATTCAACAAAGCTGCAACAGTGCGACCATGAAAATACGTCGTCGAAATTCATTTTTTAAATAGTTACTTAAAACCATCTTATTTAATAGCCGCCAGTGAAAACACAAAATTTGCATTTGAATGAACCAAAATTCCCGGGAATGAACAATATATTCACTTCGAGGGCCTCGACTAATTCTTGAAAAGTTTTGCATATATCTCAGGATTGGAAATTAACCTGCAATTGATCGATATTTCATGTATTTCTTAGCATTTACAAGTGCACTGAAAATAAAACAAACATTTTAAACATAAACAAAGTAATTCAATAGCCATAGACATAGCTGCCATCAATAAACGGCTTTCGCCGTCGTGAGCTGCTAGCACTTGGGAGTTGGGACCATCATCAATTCACCACGAAATAAGTGGCAGATAAAATTCATTCGATGGCATGAATTAGCATAAAGCATCTATAATATCTCTACATGAAATCAGATGAGACCTATAGTGCTATGAAACTTTAGGTACAGCTTTTCGCAGTGAAACCTTGATTGAAGGTTATAATGAGTAAATACTTCGTGAAAGGAGAAAGAAAAGAGTAATGAAACCCAAACATCGAATAGAAACAGGCGAATTTGATCCAAATTTATATAGGTTGATCTCTGACCTCACCTTTCAATACCGACCTTGAGGTGTTCCCATGGAAAGTGTAAGATATCCGGCACTTCGACCGTCGAAGGATGCAAACAACCTGAAAATCTTTATCTTTCAAATACTGTACCGCTACTGAATTAACCCTCTACCAGTGGCACTTTATGTTTTCATATCATAATTTACTTGAAATTAATGAAGGAAATGGAAAAAAGTTTCAATAGAACTTTATGATCGATGCCACTCTAACATTCGATACCAATCAGTGTTTGCAAATTATCTGTAATAGTCTTCTGAATTCGGTATCTCGCTTTACAAAAAAGAACTCGAAGAACAAGTCCAAAAATATAATAGGATATTAAGTACAAAGTCCTATGTATTAAAATGGTTTAAAAAAGCATTTGATGCCAATGACAAAAGTCCACAGATTTACATTTTTCGAGTATTTTTTAGCAAATCTCCTTTATGTTGCTAAATACATCCTTACCTGATTCACACCCACCAAATGCACTATTCTGTCATGGCTATGACCACACTTAAGCGTCCTTTGTCACAAGCATTCTTGCGAAAACGAATTACCAAAAGTCAAAAACGAATGGAATGACAAAACAAGGAATTAGAACTTCTTCGCAGGTCGGCGAAGCACAATTTAAAAATTTAAGTAAGCGATTAAATCGGCTATACTTCCGCAAATATACTGTGTAAAAACACTATTGACGCGCGTTCTGATTATTTAAGAAATGATATTAGGCAAATTTGACGAGCGAATGATTTCGACTCACTCACTCACTCGCTACTCACCCACCAATAGGGTAGTTTCCTTCATCAAAGAAAACGAAAGGCATTGATTGCGATTTGTTACCCACCATTAGTGTATTCATAATACACAAATTATTTGGTTTTTGAAATACCGCTTTAGACGAATGGCAAGGGTCAAATTTTATCCTCATTTGAAAAAGGCCAGATTGGCGCCCATGCGATTCCACTCCACGTGACGTCACAGGGACCTAGTTTCTACACGAGAGGATACGAGTTATACATCGTCTGAGGTTACCAATGCATGCATGAGGCACAGAGCTCAGGGAAACATGTCTTAATAATCACCTATTAAAACTGGCTAAGGTCGGAAAGTTTTCTTCGTTTGATAAGGTATTAATAAACCTTTTTTAAGCCAAGCGCTACCAGCCAGCAAGGTACTCAGCTACCCGCTAGCATCCTGCGTCCTATCAGCGCTCAGAGCCTCGATCAAGGTCACCTCACAAGGCGGGAGGGGGAACCAGAAATGCGTCGCACGTACTTTTTCCCATCATCCCTACTTACGCGTCGCGTTTTCGCGCGCTTGTAATTTTTCACTTTTCATTTAATCGCGAAAAATAGATATTGTCATTTAAAAATCTAAAAGCGTGAAATACGTACTCCAGGAGTAATAATCTTTCGATTTAGGCAATAAAAAAATAATAGGAAACCACCCTATTTCGGGTTTTCCACCAGTCCGCACTATTTTCACGAAGAAGGAAGATAACCGTACAAAAACTTTGTTATTGTCTCAAGGGAAATCAAATGGGTTCACACCCACCAAAACTGTTTCAATGCTAAGTGCTAGCATTTCAATACTATGTACTGCTTGTTTGTACATGCGGGGATGTTCTCCTTTCCAAAACTGTGAAAGTCTCCCTCGGAGTTCCGCAGCTTTTCTCATTTGTGTCCCTCGGCCCTGTTCCTTGTTTTACGCCTTCCCTTTAGCGGAAGCTGCGTCGACAGACTTAGCACTTAGCAGTGCAGGAATGAAAAGTGAACGGATATCCTGTGGTGACGTGCACCCGTTTCATTTAGCTCGCCTCGGAAATAATAGCAGCGAAGGGGAGACACCTAAAAGTGCCTCTTCAGCGAGACGAAAAAGAAGGAGATACAGACGACAGTCTGCCCATCCAAGGAAAAAGCATAAAACCACACGAATGCTTAACGTGAATAAGAACCTAGAGACATACGCCACTCAATCATTATTTCAACCTGTGGTTTTCTTTAAAAGTAGAAGGAGATACTGCCACGCACTCAACCATCGCCTTGTACCATTTTAAATTTCAAACAATCTGAGCAGTGTGACCAGTTCTCATCCCTGAGCCACAAGAGACTAATTTACTTAAGCGATTGTATGAAAGAAAAACTTCAATATCACTTAACACGATTACACCTTTCTTTATCGCTTACATGTTATTATGGCTTCTTCCACAACAATCCCTTGTTTTTTTTCTCGGTAAACAAGGCGCCAACTCGGCACAAAACTTAAAAAAAATCAAAAAGCAAATACAACAAACAACAAATGAACCTCAGAAAATGAAACAAATAAAAAGAATGGAAACTTATATAAAAACATGCATAAAAGTGACGTCGGTCATTCAAAGTACATGCATCAGGACTTCTAAAAAAAACAAAGGGAGATCGCACTGTCAATTCTTGCTTTGAACTACTGAGAAATCTACACGGATTTGTTTCGTTGAAGCTTTGGTCTGTTGCTCTTTAATCATGCAGACCCCTGTTCAACTTAGGAACAAAATTAAAAGACATAAATCAGCTCATCAACACAAATTTTTCAATATTCATTCTGATAATTTTTAATAATAAAAGAAAACCCATTTTTCCTAATTTTTTCCGTCCATCTGTATATTCATAAAAAATATGGGTTAAAGAACTATCCTAATGCTACCAATAAGAGTGCATAACATAGAATGGAATGATTAAACTGTGGTGAGAATCTAATTCGGTAAAAGTTATTCAGCCTATGACAGTGAATTAAAATTTCCATTGATGCTTAGGACAACTAACGATGCTGTAATTTCAATGGGAAAGAGCAAGACAAAAATGACTGCGTTGGAAACGAAATGAGGGTGCTTCGATATTCAAGGTGCATTAAAGCTGTAGTTCAAATAATTTGTGAATCGGCGGAGAATTTTGCCTTTTACACCAAAACCCAGAGCCAAAATGGGTGTTGGAAATTTTTCAAAACTTATTTTTTCAACATATAAGTAAATAAACTAGCTAGTGAATTCAACTCAAATCTATAACAGTCAAGAAAATATTTTCAAGGCAATTCTCTTCATTTTACTCATCTCTCTAGCAAGTACATCAATAGTACGGAACGCTTTAGCAAACGAAGTTTTTTCGAGTGAGCTCCTTATTCAGGGCAAACGATAAAATATAGCATATTTTGCCGAAGGGATAGGTATAGAAATTCGTTTCCTCTCAAAAACAACAAAGTAATTTAATACTTACAAGCTTCAACTCAGTCTTTCTAATCTCCCATCACGCACCCTTACATTTTTTTAGTATCCTTCCGCAGGTTAAAGGCTGGCCACAGGTCTATTTAGGCGGCTTTCGGGATGGTATGCAGATGAATACGAAAGAGAATCAAGATAGAAAGACTTCGTATAATTCATTAATTAAACCTCCGAGGTTGTTTTTCAGCAACGCAAATAGTGGTGAAATGATCCGAGAACACCTATGAATAAAAAATTGATTAAGCGAATCCAGACTCAGCCACAGGTAATGTATAATACAGGATAAAACTGGATTGGGCGGTCAAGTTAAAAAGGAGCCGTGCGGATTTAAGGAGATTGGAACGCGAGCTTGGCTTAACAATAGCATGGCGGGCGGGTGCCTGTTGGTTCCGGGTTATCAAACCGTAGCCCCACCCCTCTCCTCCTCTCCCTCCCCTGCAACCGCCAACCCATAGCAACGGAACCAGACGATCTGCTATACACATATAAACACTATTTTCTCTCCCCTCAATACCCCTCCAGCCCTCTTATCTCCTCGGCGCAACCTCCACAGAACCCTTTTCAGCTCCCTCGTAAACTCAATCCCGTTGTGGCGGAAAATGGGAAAGACCCACGCGGCAAATGTTATTACTGTGATTGCATTACGACGGTGCCTCGTGGACCTTCTTTGTTTCAATATATCTCCTGAGTGTAGTGAAAGAGAGAAGGAGGTACAAGCGTAAGGAATAAGAGGAGTAAGCTCGCGAAAAGCAAGCTGTTTCCACTGATCGATACGTCTTTGACATTAAGCACTATTCCTGTGTGATTATCGCAATCTCAAAGAAGCACCATTTGTAAAAAGCGACTTTCATTACAATATTATGTGTCTGATATCCCCCTGAATACCGATCTACCTAAATCCTGTATCCACCCGAGCAACTCAATATCAAGCTCATAAATTGTCCATGCTGCAAGTTGCTGCACGTTAATATTATTTTAACTCGTTAAATAATTCATGACTTATCAACGAGCACCGCGCTATTCGGAGAAAACTGGGATATATCACTATTCAAAATTAATTTCCACACGATAAAACATCACCGACCCACTTCTGACATTATATTATTTTAAATAATTGATTTGAGATCGAAAAGAATAAATTTATTGAAGTGCGACGGACATTTTCTACTTTAAAATTCCCTCATAATTTCCTTCTGCTACCAGAGATTTGTCTCTCCCTAAAAATATTTGTTTCAGGTTAAGATAACGTACCTGTCACCTGATTCAAAGATGAGTAATCTTAAAGTAGGACGTCGCGTACGAAGTGGATAGAAAGAGGATGTTTGCTCATGAAGTATTTGCAGCTCAGGCCAATCAGGTCAGCGCATGACGATGGCAACTATATCTCCTATTAGTCCATTTCATTTTCCTCATATCTCGCCCAAAAATCCCTCTCGCATTTCCCCGTAGGTTGGCTCCGCGCTTGAAAGAAGTAAAGGTAGAATGCAGACCCTACCTAGCATCAGATGATTGCTCAGCAGAAGAACCCCTAAATTTATTGAGAACCTTATTCGAGAATCCAGGCAAGTGAGACGCCAACTTTTGGCCGGATTCGGAAGCATAGTTCCAAGGATAACATAACAATTAACTTAGGAAACAATTTTGACAAATCATTGGCATTGTTGTTTTTTATGACTTATCTTGTTACTCTGTTCGCATTAAGCTATCATGAAGTTGGAAATAAAATACCTATTCCACGCACTCATATTAATGTATCATGCCTTTAAGTTTCCATTCATTGCTACAATTCATCATTTAATGTGACGGTGGTTTTTAAGCGTTAAAGGTAACCAACTTATTACAATTTTTCTTTTTTACCCTGCTAAAATAGTGTTTTTTATCGGAGTCGTGCATTATTGGTTATTACAGAAACCTCTGAGTATTCGCCGAGAGATAGTAGCGTAGATTTCAGCTATTATTTATTACTTCTTGAATCTTAATTACTATTTTTCGTTGCCCTTAGGTATCGAAATACCTCCTCAAAACCAAGAAAATTCATCCTTGACATTTTCTACTTTATATTTCGCAGTGACTCGACGATTCCTCCTATTACACCAATTTTAACATCGCAAAACTATCCTCGATGCATCGAAATGTATTGACAAATTTCATCGGTGCCTTCAGCGCCGCCATAGGCGATTTGAGTATCGCATTGATACAAGAAATACTATTCCGGTACCCTAACTCACTGCCTTAAGCCTGAAACACACGGTCATTTTTTTCCGTCTCACATAGTAATCACTCCAGTGATTACTTATCAGGGCCGAAAAAGAGATCGCTTGAGGCATCATTTTTTTTAACTACAAGATCATTATTTCCTTCCCTGTTTCCATTACTATCCCTGGGCGAACTTAATGTTTACACTCTGGTCCCATTGAAAACCAGCCGTGGCGCTACAATCGTTGAATACTGTCGTACGTCCTGATTAGCTAAAAGTCTTTGTCATAGACGGCTTCGGCAACAGAAAAAGCGACGTGCTGAGTGATGAAAAAAGCGATGCAGAGACCAATCGCTGCAGTCATAACTGAAAATGATCGTGGTTGATTCAGGCTTTGAAAAACATCTCATTTATTTCGATGATCAGCAATGAGGAAACTATTAATTTACACGTAAATTATTTAAACATAAATTCAGGCCAAAAGTACTATCTTCGACCAACATTCATAAAAAATATAAATTAAATTCATAATTTAATTTCAGACTTTAAGGACAAGATAATTACATATTCTAAACTGTTCATGCATGGGCGTACCCAGCGGGGGGCAGGAGGGGGAAGCTGCCCACCCCCTGGAAGCAAAATTAAATTTATTTCAAATTGAAAATTTTGAACGAATTACCTTTAAATCCAAGAAAAGTGATATTAGTATAAGACATGTAGGTAATAAAAAAATATATTTTTCCGAGCAAATAACTTTAAAAAACAATTAAGTGCTGATGCAATGTTTTTTGAAATTTTGGTTTCCTAACCTTTTCTGTGTAACAACTTGAACGACCCCTGCTTGCCCCCCTCTAGTTTTGATCCTGGGTACGCCCACGTGTTCATGACTTATGCACTTCCAAGACACCTAGAAATAAACTCCTCCATAACCTACACTCGATTTTAAAGCTTTTCACAAGCTTTCCTCTTATTGTATTAATTATAAAAGCCCTAACACGATACAATATATAAATATTTATAGTTAAAAAAGACAAAATATGGACTTGAAAAAACAAGTTCGCTTCTCAGTTGCGTATAATCGAATTTGGAGCTAAGCTTAAAAAGCGTCAAAACAAGTAATGACTTTTGACCATTTCCTTTCCCAGAGTAACCGCGCAATTCCAGGATTTTTTTTAAATGGGCGATTGAAGGTAAACCCGAGTTTTGGACCAGGGTGCAAAGTAAGCCAAGGAGGTATACTTGAAGTGTATTACCTAGGTAAAAAACATTACAATGCGTTTCCAAGATTGCAATTTTGTACAAAAAACCGCCCAATGAAATAAGAAAAATTATTGTAAAATACGTCAGTCAGTATTTATTTCGATACTTGGCCGACCTCATCCTATCTCGAGCACAGAAAATCCCTGAGCAGTAAGCAGCCACTTTTTCAATAAAGATTGATACGGCTTCTTCCTTCTCGTGGGAACGTTTTCACGGCCCCCTCCCACACTTACCCTATTCCCCTCTTCACATGCTGCGGGCCCTTCAAATTTTTTACACGCAGCTGCTCACTTATTTTTTTTTGCTCTTTACATCGTTCCCTCAACCCGAGAAAACTTTTCCAATAATGACCAAGTTTAGTGAAATGGTTACAACAGCGCTACAGTTGCGTTGTAAGGTTTCATAACTTAAATATTGTCAACAAAAGAGCTCGAGAATAGGTACAGAGGAAGTATTTGAGGGAAAAGTTTTTGGGGAGAGAATACCAGCATCGTGGGAATGACAGACATTGAAGTACGTGTCCACGTCTGCTCCACTCCTCGTCCACGGTGGACGGGAAAAAACGAAAAGCCGAGAAGAAGTGAGGGAATGAGTATATGAAGAAATTGAAGGATATAGAAGAGATTGAATTCGGTTAGAAGACTCAAGAGTTCATTAAGAGAATCATAAAAAATTACACATTTTTATAACCCGATAATAGAGAGGTATGAGTTACGTAGGACAAGTTATTTATTAAGGATGCGGAAAGAGAAGAAATACGACCACATGAAATGGTTAGAAAATAGAAAAGCGAAGTAGTGAGCTATGTCAAACAAATCTTCGAATTGACTTATGATAGCTAATGATGACGATAGAGTGAAAAAAAGGTAAATACATAAGGTCTAACGGTGAAGGTGAAGGAAATATTCCCGTGTGAAATCAGACTCTGCAAGATTTGACATAAAATTCATTGAAAACACAGGAAAAATTTTCCATCGCGAAAAAAGAGAGCGAGGTAATTCCTCAATTCATCCACATACTACTCCCCAAGGCGCCTCGATAGGCGAGTTGCTGGGGGTGTTAGCACATCAGTCACTAACAAACAAAAAAGGGAGATTCCCGTACTGTGTGTTACCTAGCATTTATTTTAGTCCTTAATTAATTAGTGAAGGAAAAAACGAATTCCTATTCCTAACCGTTCAGAAAAATTTCTCTCTAAATTAATTCGAATTCTGCACCTTGAATATCCAGCTAGCGTTCGGGAATTGGTGCAGAAAGACTTAATCCGCAAACTTAACAAAATACAAAGGAAGGCTGCGCGGTTCGTCAAAAACTGCTACGGGCGTACAGACAGCGTTACCCAGATATTAAGCGAATTAGGCTGGAAGCCGCTGGACACTCGGTGGCTGCGTGCTAGGCTCAAATTGCTTGAACAATTGAGAATGGATGTCTTTAAGAGCAACACGGAGAACATAATATTAGAGACCCACTATCTTCCTAGGTGTGACAGAAGTGATAAATTAAGAGAGATTTTTGCCGAACGGATAGATATGCGAATTCCTTTTTCCACCGAACCATAAAGGACTCTAATAAATGCCAGTCGTAATTTCGTTAGAGCGTTTCCTTTTAAGAGCAAATGCCTGGTCCTAACACCCCCTGCCACACACCTTTTAGGTGGCTGGCGGGGTTGTATGTAGACGTAGATGAATCGTTTATGTGGGCCATAGATGAATAGTGAGGTTCTAAGATGATTGCCTTTGTGTCACTATGAGAGACATGGTGGTAAACCTGAGAAAGAAATTCACTCTTGACTCCAGCGAGCCATTTCATTCTCGCGGAAATTGTTTTCCCAATTTCCAAAACTCATGATATCCGTATTAATTTCTCCACTTCCCCAACCACTCCCGTTCTTATCGTCCCCCCCCCCCCCTCCCCCCATCCCCCACTTACCCTTCCATCTAATCTCGGGCGACAGCGTGCAGTACAGTGGCACCAATCACCAAGGCGCCCTTGAGACGCGAGGAGCTTCCATTTCCCTGAGTTTCCCGCCATCATCCGCCGGAAGTCGAAACACCCTCCCTCCCCCCCCCCCTGCTCCCTCCCCAGACCGACCCCGCTGAGGACCGCGACCGCGCGGGTGATAAAGGAACGCCAGAGAGGGGAAAAAATAATACGCATTTCTCCCTTCTTTTATTATTTTTGGATATTATTCATCTCCACGCGTCTTCCCTCCCTCCCTTTGCCCGGAATCCCGAGAGACGGGCATACCCTTTCACCCAAACTATTGGGGGGCTTAAGTAAATTTTCAGAAGCGGTGGGCTTATATAATACATGGACGAGTTCTCAAGCCTCCTTATGTTATCGTCCTCCCTCTGACCCGAAGTCGCAGTTTAATTCATGAACCCGACCCGAATTCGGATGATAAATACGACGCATCGCTACCGTTCGATTGGTCCGATTTTCTGTCACGTCTCTCGTTATAAACGTAAGCCCCGTTCAGAACAACTTATTGAAAATAAACAAATAAAAATACTTTGCTATAGTCCACACTTTTTTTGAGTATCCCAATGCCGCATGACAATTTTAATAAGGAATTAAATACCATTAAGTATATTTCCCAACAGAATGGCTTTGATCCAAAACTGATCGATAAACTTATTGAAAGATACAATAAAAAAACAAGCCATAAATTTTATAACTTTCATTCAAGTTGATATTGACAAACCTTCACGCTGGTGCAAGCTACCTTCCATACCCCATGTATCATACAAACTGTGCAATATAATACATAATGCCAAAGTTGCATTCTATAATCCTGTATCAGTGGGTAAAATCCTTTTTAATACAAAGGACAAGTATGGCAATCTACAGAAAAATAGTGTTTATCTGTTGAAGTTTGATACCTGCGGTATTAAATATATTGGACAAACTGGGAGAAATTTTAACGTAAGAATGAACTAAAATTTTAAATAACGACGAATCCTCTGGAATAGCCAACAATTTATGTGACGAAATTATTGGTGTTATTTTGAACCTAGGATTTTACATCGCATTGACAAGGGGCGTAAAATGGACTTCTTAGAGCAGTTTCAGATTGTGAATTGCCCCACTACACTTCCTAATGATCATATGTTCCCCTCCCAGTCACCATTACTGTATGTCACACTACCACCCCCCCCCCACGACCCTCAACCTTAATTTCTTCATGTTTTTTAAACCTTTTGAGAACCTCCCCTCCCCCTTTCCTTTGCCGTTTTGCCTATGCAAGCCATCCCAAGGCCTCCCCCCCCCTTTCTTCAAAAACAGCACTGCCCGCCATTAACCAGTCGCCGCTCTTATCAAGGGTCAACTCCATAGTTACACCAAGTTAGGTCAAGTTAAGTTGCTGCGAACGGGGCTTTACGCTTTCATCTCGGAATGTTTAGAGGATACCCTTGTCAATAAATTCATTTGTGACACTTTAACGTCAACATTTTCACGGAGATAAAAAATTTAATATTTGAAATGATGCCTTCTAGCCCGCTTGACTTGAGTGACTTGATTGGGCTGTGGCGAGACCGAATTTCTAAAAGTTTTTTTTCCTCCAAAAATCGATTTTAAAGATCTCCTCACTCACGCTTTGGTATTTTATAATTTTCCGGGTGTATTACTTTTCTAAAAGTTAACTTTATCATCTAGAAAGCACCGTTGTCTACATTTACTTGCATTTCAAATTTAAAACTCGGAGGTGAACTTTAATGAGGTCAAAAATTCATATTCAAGATATATGCAAATGTACGCAACGGTCTCCAAAAGTCTTCTCTACGTGCCGTGATAATTTCAAAATTATTACGTAAGTATTGAACAATTGATGATTTTGGTAATCAGACCTATCAAGCATCAGCGTTAGTATAGTCACTTTAACCATTCAAATATTGAGTTCATGGTACGATGTGTGCAGGTACGGTCTGTGGTGATTGGGGGCCGTCGGCTTGGGCTCATGATGGGGCCACCCTCACCTGGGGGATGCTCCCTCGGAAAATTCTCCGAAATTCAATGCCAGGAAATGGATGCTGACGTTATTATAGCTCTTAGAAACTAGTTAAAAGTTAATAAAAATAGCAATTTCGTTAGAAAAATACTATGAAAAGTGAGAAATTCACAGCTAATAAAATTTAGTAATGTTTTATGATTCTAGTATCTATTTAGAGAATTATTTTTTAGAGCCAACAATTTACGATTTTTGACAATATACCCCAATGTGAATGTTCCGCAATAATTTCACAATTGGTGATGGAAACTTGCTATCAAACTCATCGTGTCGTCGCATCCTGGCGCTGCATCCGCTTCTAACGCATTGCTCTGGAAGTTCTCTTCCCCATCACTGCACTCCCACGCTTCAGAGCACCATCGCTCAGCATCCATCAACAGCCACAATTCTCTTGCCTTACTTTCTATGTTGCAAAAACATACCAAACGAATATTAAATTCTCTCCTGACCCACACCACGTTTTAATTGCTACTTTAAGTCTCCCACTGTCTCTATCTGGGATTTTTCTTCCTCATAGGAAAATCTCCCCGGGATGGTGGAAGAGAAATTGCGTATGCTTGGTTTCGCTATTTAGTGGGCCCTTTTCGCTCTGTAGCGTTAAGGTGTTTTTCCCCGTCCCTCCCTTCCGTCCCCAGAGGCGTCGGCGGGCTCCCATCGCGGCGGTGCCTCTATCCTTTTTCCTTCCTCTCCAGCCCCTCCCCGGGTGACCGGGCGTATAAGCCTCGGGCTTGGTTCCTGGCCCCGGTGTGTTGTAACCTCTAAGGGCTCCCCTGAGCCCTCATTCTTTGCTACTTTAAGTTCCAGGTTGTTTATGTCCAATACTCACTTTATCTTCGCGTTTTCTGCCCATAACGAAATAATACTGTAAAAGTAATTCCAAGGGTGTTTCACGTTCATACCTAATACGTAATACGCTACATATTCTGCAGGCACTACCACTCAAAAATTGGCAGATATGTGCATGTGGTAGTGATTAGCTCTCACCTAGCAACCACCATTTATAATCTTTCAAATTGGTATTAAAAATGGAGCTCGGTAAATACCAACATTATGTCAGGCAAAAAAACTGTCGACACACAAGAACTAATGGGCATTTTAACAGATGATAACAGAGAGGAAAGACCTGTAGTTACCATGGTGCAATGTTTCCATCTTTCCAACCTAGTGACAACGCTGGCTGAACAGCTCGCTGCTCTAGATGACTTAGTCTTCCATAGAAGTTTTCCTAGCTCTTCCCATCTTTAATTCTTTATAATAGTTCAAAAGCTCTACGTCACTACCTTCTTTTTTTTCAAGCCATGACCAACATATTGAGGTAGGTCATTAAGCTAGTCCCCATGATGACATTTTGTAAACAAACGGTTAAAGTAGACATCTTCGAAACTTAATACAGGCTAAAGATCAAGATTGAATGTATCACCGAAAAATCAACACAGCACACACCATTATCAACCGGATGCAATTAGAGATTTTAACATGATTCAATTCAACATCCCTGATTTGGTGAAGTCTTTTCGCCAGTACATACCGTTTCTTCAGGCATTCCAAATTAACTATTTTCCTGACGCAAAAAAATCGCCTTCATTCTCTAAAATTCCGATCATACACTTATTAAGTACTAAATGGTGCTATACTGAACGTGAAGAGTATCACGATATGTCTGGAAAGAGGCGTGATGCCAATATTCCGCTTAGGGCTCCCCTACACGGCGCACGAGTCCATGGAGCAATTCATAGAACTCGATCATACCCTTTGACACTATTCACTTTCCATCACACCCTACCTTACGCACTATAGTCATAATAATTAATTATTATTGAATTAATAAAAGAAGATTTAAAAAATACGAACATACTTGAAAATACTGATTTCCTTTTTTCCATTATTTCTTTTCAACGCGGAAATAATCATTGGCGGGAGAAATAATGACACACTAAAATAACGGTGCGCTATCAACAAAGAGAAATGGGGCCCCTATTCCCTTTTTGAACCTTTTTTAAGGTACTCGGTGCAAGTATCACAAACAAGATTCAAGAATGGAAACACGTAAACAGTCTAGGTACAATTACGATTAGGTCTTCCTCTTCCGAGCCGCAGTAATTTCACGGATAATGAGCGCACAAATGCACACCAGGAAAAACAATCTACCATTTTCTGGGGTTAATTTTCTTTCGATTGAATGAACTGATTCCACCGACTGTTTTTCCACGACGAATAGTTTCCCCTTGCATATCGAAAGAGGAAAAATCGCATTTCCTTTATCGCACAACTATTTGGCGAAAATGTAAAAAAATGCACCTCAAGAGGAAAATCGTCAATTACTTGATTCGATAGACTTCCCATCTAAAGCGGTATATTCTTATCAGCAACTGCTGTTAAGGAAAGCACAACGATGCGATTCTGATAAATCACTATTGCGATTGTCGGTGAGATAACCGGAATCGGAATTCGTCCGATATCAGAACAAAAAAGAAACAAGGTAACGTCTGCAGGTATTTTTAAACAATATTGAGCCTTAAACATCATTAGTATGTTTACTACATACGGATTTACCGTCCAAAAACTCACACCGAGGGGATAGTAATAATATAGTAAGAAATAATGTAATGTAAAGGAAATAATTGGAGACCATATCTCGAAATTCTTCAAATAAAATCGATTTTTATTTTGTAATTTCCGGCGGTTAAATACCCAGTGGGTAAAGACTTTATACTAGGAAATTTATTCGGGTTAAAAATCAATTACCCAGGCGAAAAAGTAGCAAAATGGTTAATGGATTAACTTAAACGGGTTAGAAGTCAATTAATAACCGGGTATTAAAACTCTCGATCTGGGAAAATAGGCATCCAAAATACAGGTGTAATTGAATTCGCAAACTTTGGCACCATTATCAATGTATAACGTGATATACTGATTACAAAATTCTTTTAGAAAAGAACGCAAACACATTCTTAGCATTTGAAAAAAATCATCGGGTTTTTCCTGTGATATTGCTATTGGATATATCTGTGGAATCGGCTCTCTTTTACTCACAGTGCTTTGAGTAATTCAATCCAATTGCGTATATATCGCTCAAACAGGGAAATTTCTTACGAGTGAGATGAGAGGTAATTAATAATGGGGTAAAATTAATGAGCGGATATAATTAGAACGGGTCATAGGGATGTGTAAAACAGTGACGTTGATATATCTTTGATTGCGGAAGAAGCCTCTAATTTTCTGTAATGTTTTGAGAATGACAACAGGTATGGTGGCAAAACTTTTAGCGAAACAAATTCCTTTTGCATACCAGCAAAAGAGGGAATCAAAAACAAGAAATCATGCGAACACTGATACCTAAGGAGTCGAGTACACAGCGACAGACGAAGCAGGAACGAAATAGACATATCAGTGATCAGAATAGCCCAGTGGAAAAGGTCATTATACCATGATTAGAATTTATTTGCAACAAGGAAAAAAAGCGTAGAAATATGGAAAAATTCATCGAAACTTGTACCTGGATTATGCTTCTTAGTGGGAGTGAAGCGATGGCGATGATAAAAGCAGAGATTTCAAGGCATTCTTAACGTGATGCAACAGAAGATTCATGAAAATGAAATGTATCGACCGAGTGAGTGTTGAGAAAGTGATAAGAAGAATGGGAGAAAAAAGAAATCTTCTAAAAAACCATAGGAAGAAGACGTAACAGCTTTAGATGACCCATTACTCTCAGTCGACTGGTCTCATTTGGTCTTTCGGTGACGGATCACTCGAACACCACGCTGTCACCACGAAATTTTCAAATAACATAGAGTAGAACTTTGTAAAAATATTAATGCTCCTCAAATAAAAAAATGCCTCTGAGAAAATATGGAGGTCAACTTTCCAACTCTGAGTAACAGGCAAATGATATATTCTAAAATAAAGTTTCTCATATTCCACACAGTACTTATTTTAAAAAAAGCTCTGCTGGTTTCGAACTTTTTTTCTTCCGTTTTAACTCTTGATAAAGAGTTGGGAAGATCGAAGCCGGTATTTTTAAAATAAATACTGTGTGGAATATAACAAAGTTTATTTTTGAATCTACCAGTCACCATTCCACGAAATGAACTATCAAACTATTGATTTCCTACAGGAAAATGTTAACCAGAGTCTTCTAGATAAACCTTAAGATTTCAGCATAGGTTTTAAGCGAGTAACCTGCCGCCAAAAACGACCCATCTAATGAGACGTGTGCGTCTCTTAGTCGGCCTCACCATGACACACGATAGCCTGATAGAGACGATCGCCAAAGAACAAACGGGCGGAAAGAAGGGCCAAAAGAAGACCTCGATTCAAGCACATAATTCCTGTTCGGCCGATCTCTTTTCTTGACGAATAACTTTTTTGAAACTTCCAATATCATCTTGACATTTTCGGGGTATGGAGCGGACTCTTTCCAACATTTGCCTGTACCTCAAATTTGAAAATTTTCCTCGCAGTATTCTTTGATCATTTTTCTCAGACGTAAAAATAGTAGTATTTGATATGAGTAAGTAATGAGGAAATGCTACGAAAAGAGGTAGAAAAGAGAATTCTTCCGTAAGACTTAAACATTAAGAAGGTTTAATCTCTGTGAATAATACTGAATAACTTAATCGGCCACATAATTTAGGCATGACGACCGCAAGAATACATTCGTGGAAGGACAAGTGGAAGGATAGAAAGACCATGAAAGTTCCAGAATGAGCCACAGATATCAGATTATTAAGTATAATATTCGAAAATCCGAGCGTGAATGAGTGGAATATTTCAATATTGAAATAAACACTTGCAACTTTCCACGATTACAAACTTTATTCCATCCTTAAGATTGAAAGTTAGAACTTATCAATTGTTTTAAAGAAGACTGCAAGTTAGAATTTAGAATTTATTATCAATTCTTATTTATTAGCACAGAATAAGAATAACTAAGTTCGGAAAATAATTTTATAATCGCGGAAAATGCAAGTGCTTACTTCAATATAGAATTATTAAGGAATTAAAGAGAAGAAAAAAGCACGTATGAAAAGGTTAGGAGATAGGAAAGCGGAGGGGAGAGCTGAGTCAAATCAATCTTTGGAATGTTGACTTATGATGATGAGTCAAATGTTGACACTGGTTCAACTCCGTGTACCTTGAAAATGTTGAGATGAGAGCTGACGTTTTACAGACGTAGTACGTTAGAAATAAATTCAAAATTTACACCGTGAATGAGAGTGATGCGCTCCTCCTGAGTGTAAAAGGACCAGCTGATTTGATAACTGGCATAAGTGGACAGCTGCGTCAAATCAATCTCACGATTCTTGACCGGTGATGGTAATCGAGTGAACTTCTGAAATATGACCGCGATTACAAAAAATTGACTGAATTGTCCCTCGACCTTGTCATTGTATTAGCGAATTGCCTTCTAGATCGCTGAGGCACTCAAAATACCATAGGCTAACCCATCGTTTTACAGCTGTACACGATATGAGCATGGAAACCAGAAGTTTGTGATTTCCTCTAGTCGTGGCGTTATTCAGGTATAGATAAGGGGGCGACGTGCTCAACCTTTATACTGGAGTGAGAGAATGCATTATCACTATGTCACAAGCCACCTGACCCAATCACCAATACGGTATCCGATCATTTGATCAGATTTTAGAATTATCATTTTGATCATTGAATTTTTTCCCTTGCCTGCAATATTTGAACTACCAATAATATACAAGGAAAAGTGCTAACTCTAATCCATCTTTGAGTTCGTCACACGAAAAATGTTAGATTTGAACGCAAAAAATCAAAAAATAATAGCGTTACTTCGAGCCTGACATTGAGACATTCATGTTCATTGCTACATGATCTGTTTAGCTGGTAACCTTCGTGGTGGACTCTCATCTACAAGGTCCTTCTTACGGGCCTTGAAACTTAATTTGCCGTATATAGAGCATTGAATTTAAGAAAGCATATTTGGTACTCACCTATAGAAGGAAGACGACAGTCAGAGCCCTTGAGGATGATGACGACAATCCTTCAGCAGAGGCGTCCGTCAGGCACATTTATCCAGATACTAGCCCCGTTCACAACTATCCAATGACAACACCGGGCATCGAACAAGCTCACTTCAAGCAGTACTGCAAGGCTAACTCCGGTGAGACGACAAAAATCGCGATAGGACACTTATTTCCGACAAACACAACAGCTACGTATGGGGTTTTCAACGTTCCTTAAAATAAAAGGAAAGAGACAAATGGCACTGAACGATCACCAATTCACAAACACACTCCCGGTGAATGTAAACCAACACAATAGAGAACGGAAAGGCTAGGAGACAAAAAGTCAACTGCGTCCACTAAATGACATTCGGGAAGACTTGACTGTGAAGGAAGGCAGAGCAGCGGAGAGTTTCACCACCGCACCGCAGTTCCCTAATCTCACATCTATCAGATAAGGAGAGGAAGTGGATGACGAAGAATGCAATCGGAGAGAATATCGAATCGGGTGGATAGAGCTCACAGGAGCCTTTTGACTCTCCGAGCGATAACGCGCGCTACGCCAAATCGAGCGAAGCGACAATCGCCGACCTCGGAAGCGCAACAATGGACGCGGAGTCGCTCGAACTAGCAGCGGCGCAGGAGGAGGCGGAGTTGTGGTGCTGGGCCTTTATCACATAAACTTCACGACAACATCCTGCCGGGGGTATCCGCTTCTGAAAACCAGAGAGAGAGACGAAGGCTCCGGTCGTCCGCACGGAATACAGATTGTGAGAAACTTGAGAGGACTTCCGCGGCCGGCGACTCCGCGCGTTTGAAGCGACGGCGCGGTGAAAAATATTTTAGCGCCGTTTTACCCATCCCCTCTCTCTTTCTTCGTTTTCTCCTCACCGTTCATTCATGTCTCCTCCCCCTCCACCATTCCCCTCCCAAACCGCGCGTACGATGGAGAAAGGCGCTTTTATGCCATCTAACGGCATCGAAAACAACTACGCTCTTCCAGTGGTAACGGAGGGCGCGACCGTGTAAGATCACTAAAAAGGGCCCACATTATTGTAGAGTACATTCCGGTCAACTGAGGCACATTAGGGCCGCTAAACTTGGTTCAAACTAAGGGGCTGTCCCAATAAACATAAGCACTCTGTAAGTACAGTGGCTTAACCAGGCACGTGCCTTCCAAAAATATTAATTTTAGAAGAAAAATATTAACCTATGAAACAAATTTATTCTACTTTACCAATATGTTTTAGGAAGACAGCTTTCCAACAATCTATCAACTGTGTAATTTAAGTGTCAAAATAGCATAAAATGTGATTTCTAGCGATAAAAATGTCACATTTTCTCCAAAAGGGGGTTTTGTCCCCCTGACCCCCCGGTTCGTGCCCCACAACATATCGTCCTGGCTACACCCCTGCGTAAATATACGCAGATACATGTTCATTGAAATTCAAGCAGCTATACCATGCAAGTAACTAGTATTGGCAAGAGACTCTGAGGAAGAGTCAGCAACGTTCGTAATCACATTAAAGTGCGCGTGGGGTCCAACACCTCTAGAGTGCGAATGGAGTATCCTCTATTGTACGAGTAATATTTGACATATACGACAAGGGTGACCCTTCTGGCAGAGACTGAAAACCGCCAATGCAACTTTAGGGATCGATGGAACGCCGTTCCTTTGCGATAAGGTTAACAGGGAAGGAGTCGACGAAATACGTGTGCAATATTCGAGGACGGGTATCAGACATGCAAAGAACATGGAATTTGGGGCAGAAGGATCTATGACCGCATTTCCTCTTTGTATGATCACCAACGAACGCCCTATAATTGCTCTTAATTGCTTTAATACGATTCTGAAAAGTCATGTTCTGATTGAAACTGACTTACTGTTTGTAAAAAAAAAGCAAGATACCCGCGTTTGAGGAGCTCTAGCGTCTAAACAAAGCAATCAATTTCAATGCGACAAAAATCATACGAAATACAATTTATTTTTACGTTGTACCATGTACTTTTAAAAATCTTCGGCTCAATATTATTTCCTGTACTATATTTTTTCTCAAAAAGGTACCCGTTTTTTTGCGCGTAAAATCAAGTTGCCCACCTTTAAGCGCTTGGCATTCCCGTAGTTTTCGTTCCTATAACTTGCAATTTTGACATAAAGAAGCCACATCTATTATTAGCATTTTGCCGAAAACAAATTGTTTATTCCACTAAAATTAATGGAGTTGTTGTAAACAACGAAAACCTCTGCCAACTTCGAAACCAGTGGCTCAATTGAAAATTGATTAGTAGGTACAATGCGGTGTGAGGAGTGACCGAAGGAATGAAATGTGAAGTGGATTAGTTTAAGTGCTATTGCTGTAAGTGTTGGTTGGTAATCGAGTAAAACCAATGGGATTACTTATAACGATGAATTTTGCAATAATTTTTACTTGTAACTTTGCAATAACTTTTACTTTTTAACGAAATATAATATTTAATTGTAATTTACTCCTCACGGCGAAAGAGGAATTTTTATTTTCGTTGTAATCGTGACTTGATCCCAATCGAACAAACACACTCCCGGTGAATGTAAATCAACACAATCGAGAACGGAAAGGCAAGGAGACAAAAAGTCAACTGCGTCCACTAAATGACATTCGGGAAGACTTGACTGTGAAGGAAGGCAGAGCAGCGGAGAGTTTTACCACCGCTTTACTTTACTGTTTACCGCCGATTACTTCACTGTTCTCACTGATTTACATAGGCCTATAAATAACTTCGAGTCCCCGAGTACCATAATTTGCTTGTTCAGGTTCAGCCATTCTTATGTTGTAGCCTACTTACAATGGGCACAAAATATGACACCCCTTGTGTAGTTGCACCTCTTATAATTGTATCTATCGCAAGTGAAATTGCAAATTTAGCAATTTCTATGACTCAATTATCCCACATTTTTACTGTTATATTCGACAGTTGCCTGGTGGTCTCTGGAGTGGACAATTTTACAAGAAATAATTGTAATTATAACTGTGATTTATGTCAAAATAGTCATTTTTATTCGTAATTGATTACTTTTTGTACGAAGTAATTATAATTGAGCCCAGTCACTTTTACTCAGTATAATCGCCAACTTTTGCTATACTTCAACTGGGACATCAAGGCAGGATTCTCAGCATCCACCACCATTCCAACATTGTCACCGTTCATTGCACTATCAACACCATATTCAACTAGAGACAGTTGGATTTAATGACACAAGGTATCTCGTGCACTCGTAAATTATTGAGGAGTATGAAAACTTCTGCATAAAAAGACGCCCACTTCACTTCACGCTTTTTCATCCTTCACTCCTTCTTTTCCCAGTCACGGCATTGGTCGGTACAATCAGCACTCATAAAGGCAAGGCATCAGCAAACAGATAGACAAATAGGCGGTAAAGAAGGAAAAAAAGCAAAGCAGTATCATGGACCTGAAGACGACAGGAGGGTCACTAGCGAAACTATTGCCTATGACAAACGGTTACCCGGCAATTGGAGAATTATCAGTCACTCCACGAAAGGAGAAGCAATTTGGTCTATTTGTACTGCCAGTTCCTGTTTCTATGAATTTCGGCGCTAAGAAATCACACTACCACTAGATAGCGCTTTATTATTGCCATTGATGCGGCTTCCATGCGTCAACCCGCTTTGATATTCATCCCAGCCAAGAGATGGATCAGCCTCCGTTTGAGCCTCGGAAAAAAAACTTCAAAAATATAGGCTTTGAACCCATTGGACTACCGTTGAACCCGTTGTAGAAAAATTATTGGTTTAGTGCCTCATTTTATAAGTTAATTTTTAAAGTGCCCATTTCTCGATTGCACCAACCGATAGCCACGAAGCAAACAACGGATGATACCTTACGAAGTCAAGTAGCTAGCCATGTCTTTCGGATCAAAGGCAAGACTACCAAATATTTTATATATCTAATACATCCATCTTACGGACGCGCACACATAGTTGGAGATATGCAGGTAGCCTACGTGACAACCGTTTCCGAAAAGCTGAGTTCCATTTGAATAAGAATCTCGATAAGCAAGCGAGATGCTCCATGCATTAGACAGAGTAGGCAAACAGAGAAGCAGTATTGTAAGTGAGCATTCGAACCACCTCAACAGCCCCAAACGAGCCTCAAACCCAGCCACAACAGCCTCAAAAAAATCATTCGCTGATGTTTTGTCTCCTTGAACCAATGTCCATAGAGGAGGTGGGCACAAGTCTTTAAATAGGTTCCAGTCGCAGCGAGTCTTTCAGTATTCCAGAAGCTGGCCAAGACTTTAAGCAAGTTGAAGAACGTCCGTCACCATAAGTCTTCCTATTTGCTGCTCGCCAAAAATACAGGATGAGAGTCCCACCCGAGGTAAGATAGATTTATTGAACAAGACACTAGTTCATTGGGTAAAAATGTTATTAGCATACAAACAATTAGGTTTTCCCATTGAAAGTGCTGTTGTAACATAAAATGCTATCCGAACTACTACTTATGCTGCTCAGAACAAAATTTAAGACTGATTAATTGTTCTAAAGGGCATATGCCGTCCAAAATTGACTTGAGTTCTTCATCAGTTTTTTTTTCAGTACTGACAAGTTCACTCTTCAAATATAATGCAGTGTAACGTAGCATAGCTCTAATAAACATGCGTATCATTTCACCAGTAAGTTCAATGAAACACCATCTTCTATATTATTTCTACTGCATAGGTACCTTTTTCTCAACTTATACGCAACCAAACTCTACAAATGAGGTACCAAAATGCACAGAATTTATCAGAGAACATGCGACGGCATGTCTTACTTCCTAAATATTGCTATTGTTTCTTAAAATTGGTTTATAAATAATAATAAAAACAAAGACCGGTAAATATTCCTGACGTTAACGGCGCACAAACTGATACATTTGTTCATTTGCAACAATATCTCGCATTCTTGAAAAAACTTTTATAAAAATGCGGCTGATTCCACATTCAAGTCTCCTGTTGATACGTAAGTATGAGTCATCGTGTGCGTTTAACAGAGGATAGAGTAATTACTTCAAATCCTTCCAATGTTGTGTTTAAAGAGGTCCTCTGACCTCAATTTGTACATGAACATTCCAATTAAATTTGTACATAAGACCCTGCCTTTTTTTCTACATTTTAAAATTAGAAACGCGCCTATCCCTCTGTGGACCTGCATTGAAAAGAGCGGGGGAAGCCCGCTGGGAGCGGGCGCATCACGCTCGTAATATTTTATTTGAATTCGATTCGCGGGTACACTAACGGTAGTTTTGACAGTCTCTAAAAGCATTCAAATTGGAATATTATGTTGCAACGGATTAGAAGCGAATAATTATTCACGAAAACTAATCTCCACTGTAACTTTACCATGTATTCTACCATAGAGTAGGAGTTAATCTGATTCTACTGCAGGGCAATTATTTTCAGACGGCCGGTGCCAAGGATTCGAAATAGATTCGACTACTCGCCATTCAGTCAAAATTTTTAGATATCGAAAGATTGGAAACTCTTCGTACCTGTAAAAATGGGGAACTTGCATGAATATTTTTTATTTCACAGACGGACAGAAAATTATTTTCTGAATACAACAGAGAAAACCGCATGCATATCTGAGTTTTCCTTCGCGAGATATTTAATGATAAATATAACGAATTTTAAAGCGCGGGAAAAACTCCCTCACCCCCCAAGCCACTGCCGACGAAACCTCGATGACGTCAAAGGTGCCTAAACATCACGCGAAGCTACTGTTGTGATTGTTTGTAATAGTTGCCAGCAGTTGTGAGAGCTTCGTTTGTTAGACGTGCTGATTATTTTATATTTAAAGATAAATATCCAACGATAGAGGCTTGGAAGCCCTCATATTTTGCATTATTTATAATATTAATATCTGAGTAACGGCATAAAATATAAAACTGGAGCAGTTAAACCAAAAATTTTATAATACCTAAATAACATCGTTGTAGGAGTCTGAGCCACGGCCATTGGAAGGGGGATACGTCAATTGTAAGTGGATGTTATCGACGGCATATCATTCATTTAAGTATGTAATTAGAACGATTTTGATGTTTACTAATGTCCGCTTAGCTTTTATATGCAATAACTTCATCCGTTTATTCGTAGGAACCGGAGAATTCGTCGTTTAGGACTGTCTGTGCTTGTATTATGGGGTGAATTCCAGTCTATGCAACTTTTGCTCGCTGATTGGAGACATCTAGGAACATTTTTGTGCCAAAATAGTGTTATTTTCAACGTGACATCTCCCGTTAAGCTAATGCTAATAATCACAGTGCCAGTGGTTGTAATGCACAAAGTTTGACAAGGTTGAAAAATATCGGCCAAGAGTAGTGTTCCATCGTGATTGAATTGTAAAAAGTGCTATTACGCTATCGATAAATGCCTAACAGTAGTGTAAAAATTGTCAGTGGCGTGTTAACCTCCGTTGTTCACCGTAGATATGACATTTCACGATCACGCTATTGAAATAAAAACTGTGTGTGAAGTTTGTTATTCCATTATTTCAACGAATAGTAGTGAGAAAAGTCACCTGAGTCACTTGTGTGGGCTAATTTAAGGGTTTAAATCAGTGAATAAATAGTTGTTTTCATCGTAACGAGTTCTGTTATTGTAAGTTGTACGTGATGAATATAAGAATGTGACAGTGACTTCCAGTTTTTGATAAGAGTATTTGCCTATTTCCCACTATATTTTTATGGTATATGCTAGTATATTGTTTATGGATTTACCTATATTGTTGAAATAGGTTGTAGCTTGTGTGTGTGTTGGCAGCGGAACCGATTCGCGATCTCACATGTGGATTTTGTGCAGACTGTTTTGCTGTGAATTTGTACCGTAGGACGGATAGGACTACCTTCTCAACTAATTCGGCGTTGCCAAATTCAACAGCACAGCTTACTCTAATGTCAACAGCACAGCTTACGATCGTTATCCTCCAGTATTACAAGTTTCTTTTACATCTCGATTTGCCGCCGACGTATAGCAATAATTTGTCTTAACAAATTCCATGAGGGTCGTGGCATCAATGGTGTCCTAAAAAGGCTGGTGTCCTAACACCCATTGCCACACGCCTTTTAGGCGGCTTGCGGGGTATTATGTAGATGTAGATGAATTTCAGGTGTACTATTCGAACGAGTGGCAACGTTATCATCCATTTTATCTGATAACTAAAACATACGAAGTGAAACGCTTGTACTTCATCATCCCGATGCCGCATTATTAATATACCAAGTAATAATCTAGGTACAATAGCAATAGGAAAACTTGCCCATGAACAACAGAACAAAATAAAGTGACGATGAGCGGCTAAATACTCCCTCAAAACAATTTTACACCATGCGCTCAGCGTATTTCCCAACTCCCTGCGGTTGTTTAGGCACCTATGACGTCACGCCTGGCTTCGGCAACGCTCGGGTGTCTTCGCGCAGTGGTCGGCTCAGAGAAATTTTTCTCGATTTTAAATGCAATTTTTTTATTTCTTTTGATGTTGAATGGAGAAACTGAAGGTATTTTTGCGAGCTAATGTATCCATTTGACTTATTCAAAATATTTTTTAGAGCAATCTACGACCCATGCAAGTTCCTCATTGTCTTCGTATCGTAACATTCGTACTTTCATAAGTGAATTAAATGCTTAAATTGTCTCATTTTAGAAAATGTCACTTCCTTTATTAGAAATTTTTTGAGCTATTGTTAAAAGTTCCATGCATACCACCTCGAATAAGCATTTATATGCTGCATGTATAGTAATTAGAAATAAATCTTTCAACTGAGTTCCACATGAGATTTTGTACAAAATAAAAGGCGTCGATAAATGCACTATTTGGGTAAGCGGACAATTCAAATCAGAGTCGATTTCAAGACGAGGTGCTTAATTTACACACTTCTTCGACATGAGGCATTTGGAAATACGGGTTCCCTAAGCCGCTTTAATGCTGGTTTACAAATATGTGGACCCAGGTGACGGCGGGGATGGAATTGAATCATGACTGTGAAAAGATTAGCTGATAGGAGAACTGAGTGGAGAGCTGCGTCAAACCAATCCTAGGATTGTTGACCAGTGATGATGATGACCAGCCGAGTCACCTCTGGTGAGAAATCAAATGACTCAAGATCCGGTGTTCTCCGAAAAATGCCATGCAATGGACAAGATACCTACTTCGAAATTGTCACCGTCCTAATGCGTGTTGGAAATGTGAATGTTTACTGCCACCGACACAGAAATACATCTTTTGTTGTGTATGCTTAGCAAAATTTCAAGTTTTTATTGAGTCATTCAAAAACAGCCAAAACGGCCTTTACATTGAATAGACAACTTAAAATCTGCAGCTTCAACAAATATAAACTATTAAAAAACCGTAAAAAGGATATTTAAAAAAAGATTCAGAGGATGGCTTTTCGAAGCTGCCTCTTGAATGATCTAATGGGCATTGAAAGATCCAGGGAAGGGTGAGTAGTCGAAATGTTATTGAAGGAGGGAGGGAGTCAGTAAAAATGTGATCTCTGAGAGAGAGAGAAAGGCGGAATTTTAGTGTGGTGGGTGGTTATTGCGAAAGGCGCGGGTGGGAATGTGGAGAGAAAAGAAATGCAGTATTTCTGAGGATCGGAACTTGCCATTTAAGGCATTGTAAATGAAGGAAAGATCATGAAAATTCCTACCAGAGGTTAGTGGGACCAAGGATTGGGCAGACATTACTTAATATTGAGTTTATAAATATTGGGCATGTTTTATTATTCAAGTGACTTCATGATGAAAACTTTCTTGCTGATTTTATTGTCGTCCTCAGATGCGCTGCAGGTACTGCAGACTGATCCTGTGCTGCGGCGAGCACCGATTGGCCCACGAGGTCGAAGTGCACGCGCCCAAGCCGCTGGTGGCCACCCCCCTGGCGGGAATCCCGAAATTCAAGACCCCCAAGAGGCCGAGCCTCGGCAGATCCACGCTGGATCGCAGCCACGAAACCAACAACCTCGATTCCGCGTCCTCGCGCAAGAGGAAGCGGGACTTGATGGACATGAGAGTGCTGACGGCCTCGGCCACCCTCGCACCACCCAAATCGAAAGGTGAGCGTGGAAGGGTAATCTCCATACGACTAGAGATGAATAATTTGAATTGGAAAGGAAATAACAGAACCCAAACGTTTGCGAGGAAAATTATCTGAGGAAGATGAAGCGCCAAGTCACTAAGGACCAAGACAAAAATATTTTCTTATCTAAATAGGGCTACATTCAGGGGGGGGGGTCACAGAGGTCATGACCCATCCCTAAATTTCATAAAATTTTTACAATTTTTATTAGTTTAATATTTTTGTATCCTTGTGCAGGAGTACAGGCAGTGTACATGCAAATGAATGGCTTCAAGTCCCAAATGTGAGAGAAATTCGCGTAGTATTTATCGTAGAGAGTAGCACTCCCTGCAAAAAAATGTATCCGGGAGATCGTCCCTCTCCTCGGACCCAGGTCATGACCCCCCTCCCAAATTTGATGTTGAATCCGCTCCTGAGTTCAAGTATATGATTTTTCCCTGTTTTCACGAGTAACAGAAGTCATTGTCATGGTTGGAGAGGAAGACGAGAAGGACGGCGACGTGTTTTTGGAGACGCCATCTCGACGTCACGCAGTTGCTTCCGCAGTCGCCTACCGATCACCATCCACTCCCGGTGACGTCTCCATGAACATCAGCGAGAGCAGCGAGGCGTCTAATGTCGAGGAGAATATGAGCATCGTGGACAGGTGAGCTTTTCTCGACCGTGTGCGCGACATTAAAAAGCAAAATCTGCTATATATTACACATGAATTCCAAATCCCCCAAAATGCCCTCCATCTCCTCGCACTAAACCTCCTATAATTCCCCCTCTAGTGAAAGAACATTAATATCTAATAATAGTGAAAATTAAAAACTAATAAAAACTAATGATCACCACGATTAAAAATAAATCACATACGGGTGTATGCCGCGTGTCGTAATGGAGATTGCCCCGACGTTTCGCGACTGACTGCTGGTCGCTTTTTCAAGGGAATAATGCTGGGATTGGTTTTTGCTGCCTTTTTTATATTTCAGGTGGAAGGGGTGGGCGGAGGGTGTGAGGTGTTAGGACTGGAGGGGGAAGATAACGAAATGTTGCGGATGACTGGGTTCCTAGTACATACTGCTGATTCTTAATCCGGTATCTCTATTATAGTTGTTCTTGTTCTTCTTTATTTCTATGGCCTCGCGGATGAGTCGGGCTTTAAAATGTTTTATCTTCGCGATGACTCTTGATTTTTTTTAAGTCGATCGCAAGTCCGGTGGCTTCGTGCTCCGCTACGGCTGACTTTGAAGAGTAACCCAGTCGAATGGCCCGCTTGTGCTCATCTACACGAGTTTTGACCGTTCTTCCCGTTTCTCCGATGTATTTCTTCTCGTACGTTCGGCATGAGGGGATTTCGTGTACTCCTTCAATTTGGAGTGGCGTCCTATCCTTGGCATTCCCCAGGAGGTGTCGTACTTGGGCGTGTGTTTTAAAAATGGCTTTAATGTCAAATTTCCTGAGGATGTTACCGATCTTATCCGTCGTTCCTTTCACGTAGGGGAGGAAGGCTTTCGTTTGGCTAATTATGTCTTCTGTGAATTGGGAATTGTTCCTGTTGTCCTTGTTGATAATCTTTTTAAAATTGCGGGATATAGCTCCGTTGTCGTAACCATTAAGATGTAGGATGGATTTCAGCTTAATAGTCTCTGATGATAGATTCTTCGGGTCACTGAACCGGATCGAACGTTCAATTAGAGAGGTAATCACAGCGTTTAATTGAGCAGGGTGGTGATGAGAACTGGCATGGAGATACCGATTTGTTGACGTCGGTTTTCTATACACGGCGTGAACTAGGCTTCCGTCGTCATTCTTCTTCACCAAGACGTCGAGAAATATCAGCTTTCCTTATTCTTCTATCTCCATAGTGAATTTAATATTGCTGTTAAGAGTATTTAAATATTCAAAAAATTCTTCTAACTTCTGTCGACCATGAGTCTAAATGATGAAAGTGTCGTCTATGTACCGCAGCCAAATTTTGAGTTTATGCGCTGCATTTTTGATTGCCACTGTTTCCAAATGTTCCATATAAATATTCGCCACTGCTGGAGAGATGGGAGATCCCATCGCCGCCCCTGAAACTTGTTCGTAAAAATTGTTTCGCCATCGGAAGAATGTGCTGTGCAGGCGAATTGATGTCAGAGAAGCTATGCTCTTGTCGAACTTTTCTTCTATTAGTTGGACCGCCTCTTCTCTAGGTATATTCGTGAAGAGTGACGTGACGTCAAAGCTGACGAGAATGTCTCCCGATTCACTCGTATGTCCTTTATGATTTGTAGGAAATGCTGTAAGTTCTTTTCGTACGATTAGGCTTCCTCTACTTTAAGTTGTAGAATTTTTTGCTAAATATTTGGCCAGTTTGTACGGTGGGGCGTCTATGGCGCTAACGATAGGTCTTAGCGGTATATATTCCTTATGAATTTTGGGTAACCCATAAATACAAGGAGTTTTTGGGTCTTGTGGTGTCAGCTTCTTTCTGACTTCTGGATCCCCTATATGCTTCTTGATGGCTTCTGTGGTTATCCTCTTGAAGCGAGACGTTGGGTCGCGTTCTAATTTTCGGTAAGGGCCATCCCTTATGACCTCTTCCATCTTCTTAATGTAGTCCTCTTTGTTTAATACTACCGTCGCATTCCCCTTATCCGCTGGTAAGATGATGAAGTCCTCGTTGAAGGTTTTTGAAAGCCGTCCGTTCTCTCCTGGTAACGTTGGCCTTCTGATGTTGGGATGCGGCGTTCCTCAAGATGCGGCATGTGTCCTGTCGTACAATCTCGGCCTCGTCTGGGGGTAGATGGCGATGGCGCTTACGACTCCGCAAATGATGTCTTCAACGGGAATTCTCGTTGGGGTTAAGGCAAAATTTAATCCTTTCTTTAATACTGACTCAGAATCTGCGTCCAGTGGAAATTTTGACAGATTAACGATGAAATTTGTGTCATCTAGAGGCTTGTTAGGAGACCGTGTTGCTTTGAGTGCCATGATTTTCTTCAGGTGTTTCTTCTTCCTGGTGTCAGTGACAGCTTGAAAAAGCGACCAGCAGTCGGTCGCGAAATGTCGGGGCAATCTCCATTACGACACGCGGCATACACCCGTTTGTGACTTATTTTTAATCATCATTAGCCGCGAAAGCGAGTTCGACTTTATGTACATTATGGAATTTTTAGAATTGTTAAACTTTCAAAATATTATTTTCGCTCCGCTAAATAGTGCTAAAATTATGAAAATCTGAAGACGAGCCACACTCGTCATTTCAGCGAAAAAGGGTTAATCCGTGTTGTTCTTCCATTCCTTCAGCTTCAGCGATGTCGGTTCGGATCGACAGGACGTGACCCCGACGAGCCACCGTGACGCGACGGGTGGACTTTTTCAGATGCCCGCGCCAAGGCTCCCGTCCATTCGACCGCGCCGCCGACCGCCCCTCATCATGTACTCCATGCGGAGGCGCAGGCTGCTCACGCCCCTGGAAGAGGAGGACCTACAACGCCAGGAAGTCCCGATTGCATCCCAAGAGTGAACTCACGACCACATCAAGAGCCCTCGGCGCTGCAATGCTTAATCCTCATCTGGGATGACCACGTAACTGGAGTAGGACTGATCAACTCCTCTGGGGAACTCCTCACTATTTAATTAACACGGTCGTAGGGTTGGTAAATGTACATAAAAATTATCTCCACTACTTTCCGGTAATAGCTGCGAAGGACACCAATTCACGAGTGCGATCTTAGCAATGATAATAATGGTTTTAATCGAAAAATGGACGCCCAGTGCACGACCGGACGGAAGCTACGTAAAACTCACCGTAATGAACTCATAAAACAAACGATTACGGAGTACAACTCTTACGTAAAAATTATAACCGATTTAATTTCATTAATGTTGATTTTTTATAACGTGTTTTATGATTGAAATATTTAACTATATTTATTTCTCCAAGCAGAGGATTTTTAAATAAATTTTCGTAAGGTTACGTTGCTTTTTATGCGCTAAGTGACTAGATGTGATGTCTACAAATTTTCATGGTTCCTACGCAATTTCGTCCTTCATAGACCGCGGGTTAGCAAAAATTTATTTCATCGTTTCCATTTTTTAAAACATTTTTAACTATCGTATTTTATGCTGATAAAGCTTGAATTCAAGAACGGAATCAATACATACACCATCATTATGTCCACTTCTTTCCGGCCATTGCTGAGAGAAAAGTCCGCAGTTCTCAGCAATAATAATAAAAATGCTTTGCTAAAAAATTGATGCTCAGTGCACTAGGAAAAATCTCAAAGAAAAAAAATTGAGCCTCCATCACTAAAACCCCATAATGTAAATGGTTACTAATTTTTTCTTTAGATGTATATTTTTACTGCTCACCAATTTGTCGCTCGATGTAATTCCACTCGGTCCGTAATTATGATTCAAGATGAGATAGTTTCTCGTATTGAATATGTCTTGAATTTTCGTGCGTCTTTTTCATTAGTGTTGATTTTTATAACGTGCTTTATGATTGAAATGTAGAACTATATATATTTATTTCTTTATGAGGAGGATTTTTAAATAAAACAAAAACCTAGCGGAATGAATGAAGTTCGTCCGATCATTACACAATAAGGTTAACGGTATGTTCACAGTCCCAGTGATATTATTGTAATTGCGACGAAAAAAATTACTTGTTGATGAATGTTTCATTCCTTTAATCATTACTTTATATAACTCTTTTCATATTACTAAGAGATCGTAACGGAAACGACATGAGTAGTGAAGCTCATAAAATGCTCTTGTCCGTATGTTAATTGTGCATTTAATGCTTGGAGAGATGAAATCATGTTTTAATAGTGTATTCAGGGTATAAATTGTGGGGTATATTTTTGTATCATAATCTGCGTCGAGGGATACGGTTCGCCTCCACCCCGGTTAGCGGCGTTGGTGTACTCCGCGCCATTTCCTTCGTGCTATGGTTTATCGATTGACTCATGGGGGCGAGCTGGCCCAGAGGCAGGTAGAACGAAAAGACCTCTTATCCGGCTATCGATGCCTCATCCCCAAGAACTTCTAACGCAGAATTTAAGTTGATGCGTATTAATTAACACTTGTATCTTTTATTTGTGAAAATTTTGAAACATTTATCCATAGTTTACATCTCTCCGTTGACCCCCCTTACTGATGGCTATCAATTCGCCAAGCATTAGGGTTCTCTAGGAAAAGAAATTTTGCTGGTACATATACCCTTTTGGAGGTGATTTAGAGTTAAAGCATGTCATTATTGATAAAAGTGTTCAATAATTTTTGTATTCTATTTAATTGAAATTGAATAAAATTTTGTGAAATTAACGTTCAGATTAATTAAAACTTAACCGCGAGGCAAAGCTTTTGAACCACGTCTCGACGTTAAGTTTTACGGCTGGGGCAACTAAAAAAAAGGATACCCGGCGGATAAATTAATGCAAATGTCCCTCTCAGGGCCACATTTATTATTATTTATCGGAGGTTTATTAGGAAAACAAATAAAAGTGACGGAAGCGAGGCGCGTTCGATACAGAATCTAAACAACAACAACACGGCAAGAGCGCCAAATGAAACAACAAGAGGACGCGGAGGACATGAATCTGCGGGAGGTAGCGGCTTGGAAGGTCCTACGAGCCGACGACGACGCTTCCCGGCGCCCAAGCAATATAGACGGCGGGCGTCAGGGCGCATGCGCCCGGGGGAAGGGCGGGTGCGGGCCGAAGTGTACAAATGCCGAAACAGGCACGCATGTTGCGCGGACCGACCGTGTCGGAATAAGTCGGCGCGGCTTGGACGATGGAAGCAGCAGAGAAAGCAAGAAATCAAGGAAGCACGATTAATACAAGAAGGGATTCTCCAGTCGACCTCTAAATCCGCTTTTACCTTTACCGTTACTAATGAGTAAGGTGATTTTGACGATTTTTGGACCTCCCCCCTCCCTCCTTGGTGATATGTTATCTACATCTACATAATACCCTGCGAGCCACCTCTAGGGTGTTTGGCAGGGGGTGATCAATCACCAGCATGCAATTGGATTATCACATGATCACCACTCGGTCCAAAAAACGTCACGCATAATAACAAAGTACACCAGTTAGAAATAATAATAAAATTCAGAAACATGCATTAAGTTTTACATAAGTTAGTAGGTTACACTACAAGTCATCTAATGTATTTGTGAGTTCTAACTCTGCTGTTATAATATCTTATTGATCGTGGAAAAAAAGACATTCTGAATCTGTCTGCTCTACATTTATTTCCTCTCTTATTTTATTTGTATGACCTGATTTTCCGTAGTATGTTGGCGTTCGTAAGATATGGCTAACTTCGTTAGAAAAGACACTGCTCTGGAATTTATCTAAAAGGTTTAGTCTATTTTTCAATCTACGGTCTGACAGAGATTCCCATCACATGTAGGTATACTATATCGTGAGATTTCGCTCGACCCTTCCCTCTAATCTCACATGAGATTGTTCAAAATGCGTATTTTCGATGTAAATACGTTAATCTATGATTCATTGCATTGAATTTATCAAAAAACAATTTATTTAATTATTTTTATGTAAGAGTAACTGAGACAAATGTTTAAGATTACTAAGATGGCAATTTTAAAATGTTTCTTGCTGAAAAAAAATTACGTGATACTTGACTCTCTTCTCCTCCACGTGAGATTTGGTGAGAATCTACTTCACTCCCTCCTCTCCTAAACGCCTCATGCTATTAATGGATGTCCCCTTACGAAAAGGAGCAATAAGGGTGATTTGGGGCAGTCAGCTAGGCCTCATGATGGGGCCCTCATTACCGAGAGTTTCAGGGGTCCTCCCACGGAAAATTGTAGGAATTGTAGGATCAAAAAAAGTCCGTATGCCTGGTGTGCGCTGTGGCCATTTTTGAAAACCGTTAAAAATGCGCCTAAAATGACAACAAAAATCAAGCTTCAACGGAACAGACTGGTGCCTCATCTTTGTAATCCCCTTGTTGTCGAAATTTTTTTTACAGAATAATGATGAAGATCAAAAAAGTGGATTGTGTGGGTGCCGGGGTCAGGTTGGTGAGGTAACTAAGTGTGTTAGCAACGCACTCCATGCACCCGGGTTCTAATCCCAGTGGTAAATTTTTTTCTGACCCGATTCGTACTTCCCTACGATTCCTGCGAGTGCTGTGCGGAGGGCAACTTAATTTCAGCACTGCGTCCGTTGGATGGGACGTTAAGCCGAGGTCCTCTTGGCGCCTTTCGCCGGGTCACTCTCCTCGCTTTTTTTCTTCCTAACACTTTCTTTCTTCCTAAGGCGCAAATGTGAAAATGGTCGCCTCCTCTAAGAACCTACCTCGTGTGATTAATGTGGAAGTTTTAAGAAGATAAGAGAAATGACAAGTCTTTTGAAAACCTTGTGAATAAAATGGGTAACTTAATAGCCCACGGAATGAGGCACGTTATGAGGAGGTCTGATAAAAATAATGTTGAAGGTCAGGTAGAAAGGAAGATGTAATCATCGGATGGAATATTTTAATCAGACGATAAAGGATGTAAACCTGTCGAATTATGTAAGTATTAAAAGACTTGATGATAGGAGAATTGAGTGGAGAGTTAATCCGAATAAGTACGTGAGAAGAAGCATTCAAAAAAGTCTTTAAGAGAAAACATTAATTTGGCCCGAACAGTACGAGACATGATGGTTTTAAAGAGTAAGGACGTAGGACGAACAGAAATGGGAGGGGAAGAGTGGGGAAAATTGGAGACTGAAGACAAGGCGGGAATAAAATTCGAGGAATCAAGCGAGATGGAGTGGAATTGATTCATAATGTAACAAAGACTTGCAAATTTCCACAAAAATAAATTTACTCCGACTCGAGTTTCGATGTTACTACATCATTTTCAAGGTACAAATGAGAGAGGAGAAATGGGATGGAAAGTCCTCAAGGAGGTGGCTGGAATTGGTAGAAGTTGAAAGCGTGGGGGGGGGGGGGAGGGGGAGGAGAGGAGAGTGGAAAAACCGGAGGAGGTAAAAAGGTTGGAAATTAAAGGGTTTTTTCCAGGGTTAACAAAATTTGTGTCATTAAGGTGGGAAGATAGATCTTTCGATCGGGTAAGTTAGCTGATTATGAAGCGTCGCGACGCTAACTAACGCGTCGTTGTTCGGGCTGCGAAATAGATGTCGGCATAGAAATGAATCACTCTGACTGAGACCAAAGTAACGCCGTATTATAATAATTGGAGTAATATTTGGAGGAATGATGTTTGAATCAATGACGTCCGCGAATGATGAGACGTTGATAAGCCAGTCAGCGAGGGGTCATTAGACTCCAGTGGTTACGTTAGGCGAGCGTTGCGAGGAGTGTGAGATGAAGATTAATCAGAAGAAGACCAATTTTATGCAGCTTTATAAAGCATCGCGAACTAGGAATGTGAGACTCAAGGCAAAAGTAGGTGGGGAAAAACTTGAGAAGGTAGGCCAATTCAACTATTTAGGCAGCACCTTAGAGGAAAATGAATGCAGTAGTAAGGACATCAGGAAGAGAATTCCTTTAGCGAGGGAGGCGTTCATGAACAGGAAGGAGTTTATGAGAGGATCGCTATGTAAGAGTTTAAAGGTTAGTGAATAGTCTGATCCGGAGTGTAGCTCTTTACGGTGCGGAAACGTGACATTTAGGAAGGAGGACGAGAGAAGACCGGAGGCGCACGAGATTTGGGTGTGGAGAAGAATGGAGAAGGTTAAGTGGACGGAGAGGAGGAGGAACGACGATGCGCTGGACGTGGTGGGAGTACTTACAGTTAGAGAGGAGGGGATGTTGAAAGCGGTTTTGGAGGATAGAATGTTAGGTAAACGAAGGAGAGGAAGGGAGATAATAGGATTTTAAGAATGGATGAAAGGGAGTAGGCCTTGTAGTGAATTGAAGAGGGAAGAGCTTGAAGGAAGGGGAGGCTGTCAGAATGCTTCTTAAGTACTCCAAGGAAGCCTACCTTAATCGGCAGAATACTTTAATAATAATGTGGACATTTAAATGGTTGGTAATCACATTTGAGAAAGGCGACACAGCAGTGAGAATATCGAGAGGAAAGCTGAGTCTGCATAAAAGTGGTCACGAAGATACTGTGAAGATCGTTCAGTAAGAGAATTAGGAAAAGTAGTGAACGATCTGATCTGGAGAAACTATTTATTTCCGAAAATCGGGGCTCAAATTTGGATGACGTCACAGATTTAGCAAATTACGGGCATAGTTATAGGTAAGTGACCGCCTTCGGCGCACTTATAGGCTTCACTTCAACGGAAACGGTTCATTTCCACCGTGTATTTTCCTCGAGCGTAGAATGACTTATTGAAAGATTCATTCAAATTTCCAACACCTCCTCGAATGTGCTCATTTTCATTTCGAAATTCAGGGGAATCCCACCAGTTTGCGGCGCGGAAACGTGGACGCTGTGGCAAAAGGACGATAAAATACTGGAGACTTTCGAGATGTGGGTATGGAGGAGGATGAAGAAGAGATGAGAGTAAGAGGAAGTTCTCCAAGTAGTGAGTGAAGAGTGGAAATTTGTGGAGAATATGAGGAGACAGACGGTTTGAATGGAGCAGGTACTACGCGTGAAAGGGATGTTGAAAACCCGAGGGAGGAATGTTACGTTAGCCAGTAAGTTTAAAGTAGGAATGGGACAGGCCGGATCGAGTCGCAAATTTTTTCATGAAAACTTACATTCCCCGGCAAAATACCATTAATATTAATAGCCGCCACATAGCTGGTCGTCAGGAATCAGTTCGATCGAACTGCTTTAGATCAAACCATTTTCCATAGTTTCGCTACGAATAAATTTCTGAAAATAGGCTAATCCGAAAAAAATATAAAAATGAAAGAATATACATCAAACTATTCTGGCCATGGCAGTACTCCATGGGTACAGTGCCAATCCAACAGAAGCCATGTTTAGATTGCCAATAGGTGGCTCACTCCAATCCGGGCTCCGGCAATCACCTTCATTCTATATAACTCTTTTCTGGATCGACAAACTCTACGGTCGCCGAGAGTTGTCCGTTGACAGCTAGAAGGGGTAGGGGGCAAGGTTGCCAGGTATGAAAGGGAAACGCCCACCTCACATGTAAACAAAAGGCTTCCCTTAAGAAAGGAACCAGATAGGACGACGAGCTTGAAGGAGCCAAAGCCAGAATCCTTTGTTTTGGCGATTCGACGAAAGGGCTTGTTTTGGTGGTTCAGGCTTTTTTCGGTGCTCCATATGCACATGACAACGCTGTATGACTAGGCGAGGGTGTGAGGTGCATTTGGGGGACAGCGATTGGTTGCAAACCATGTTGGCGCAGGGTTCTCCGCCCCTTCTTTTAAAATACCACCGGACAACTCTCGCCGGCTGGACTGTAACTTGTGCTTCACTGGCCAACCTATGTTGACTGCCATTGCAGGGCGAAAAAACTGCTGCGAATATTTCACATCTGTCATTAATGCTGTAATGGTTCATCTCTCTCAAAAAATCATGATATTTAATGCTTCACTTGGATACTTTGAATAAATTCGGCTCAATTATAATGAAAATAAATTATATTCCTTCTGATACCCGTTTCGACTACATTCTCCTTAGTTACTGGTAATGATAAGTTTTACGCAATTCAAGAGAAAATTATAGGAAAAACGAAAGATCAAGTACTTCAGCAAATTTCATGAATATTCTGCCAACCTCCTTTTCAATTCCTCACAGGATTTTTCTCAGCCCCTACCTTCCCCGTCCGAATGGTTATTTTTTTAATTGCTCATGAATTGACCCTGGTGACGACTTAAGTATTTATTTCGACAGATTGTAATACATGATTGTAATTAACATTCATCAACGCGCGTGGAGTTGTTAAAAAAGACGATAGCGCAAAAGTAACAAATGCAATTAAACGGAAAGATTGAATGTCATAACAACGCACTAACCCAATAAAAAAGCGTCTCCTGACTTTTTTTTTAACACAATTGCGTTCAAACAATCTAACTTTTCGAGAGATGAACAGCATGAAAACAGCTGCCAAAGCTTGACTGGTATCACAAATCATAAAAAGTACAAAAAGTGTGCTGAAGCTCACATGAATTCTAATCCTAGTTACACTAGTGGTCTATGGCTTTCCTTCCCTAGTGGCGGATGTTAATAGTATCCATACTTAATAAATAACAGTTGAACGTTAACTCTTGAATTGTTTCCTATTTAAGATTTGTCTCATTAGCGTCTAAGCTCCTCTGCTAAAATGTGGGTTTTAGGTTTTTTCGGGTTGGTATAATGATCCCAGAAGAAATGAAGAATTTTTGCAAGGCTCTAATAATTATCGCAGCAAAAATCAAGAAAAAATTTACCTTCGCATCAAGGAAAGCCACATCTTATTGCAGATAGGTGAAGAGCCGCGATCTCAAGACTACTCTCGATGACTATATCCTTTGCATCACCACGAGAAAAGAATACTCGGCATGTTGTGAACGGCCATTGATATTTTATCGGTATAAATCTCTCTTCTACATTTGAGTAGCTGCTGTTCTTCGATTTTGACATTTGCAGTTACCGTGAGGTTTCTAAGAAATTTGGTGCCTCAAGGTTTAAACATCTCACCGATGGCTTCTAAGCCTTGCGGTACCGAGATGAAATATCGAAGGAAATATGAGACACAGAATAATATTCTGTTCTTTTCTGCAGAAATTAAGTTGGTGAAATTCCATGGGTCACCTGGTTAAAAGATCTATTACTATATATGAACCATGAGCTCAATTTATGTCAGACCTGACAGAAAGCTCGGTAGGAAACACAATTTTGAAATAGGTATACAACGTTTTGTTAGAGTCGTTTTAAAATAAATTTCCAAAGTGAGTACATTTACTTCTTTATATTGGAGGCCAATGGACCACAATTCCAAGAAATGACTTTAAGGCTGAGGATAGTCACAATAAACCATCTAAGCAGCAGTATTAATTATGGACACATTATTCATAATTTTATTTACTGAAAATTTCATCTAAATATTAAAATCTTCCAGTATAACAAGAAATGAAATTTTAATTTTGTTAAAAATGATCGGTTATCACACATAAGTGAAACGAACTCATGATTAGCCGGTTTCCACTTTTAGTACCATAAATCAGCCTCATTGGACAACCGTTTTAAAACGTATCACCAAATGAAGAAGCAAGCCTATAAATTTCACTGGAGATGGAATTTCTGTAAAATAAAAGAACGCTAAAAATGAAGATTTTTACCTTTTCGGCAATGTAACTTCTTCGTTTTTAGGCCGGCAGATGTTATACCACAAAGGGGTAAGCTGGGCAAAAGTTTTCCAATCCATGATGTACACCCCTCGTCATATGTCACTTAATTGCAGTTATGTTGATTATAGGCAGTAGTCCTCAGTAGTATTTTCTTCCCTCAGTCTGTCCCATAATTATTTGTACTCATCATGGCGAAAGTACTATGTACCACCATGAAAATTACTCTCCTCTTTTTCACTCGCTCCAGAAAGCTTTTTTTCCAGAAGGACTTCTTAGCATCTCTTAGTTTATGATAAATATACAACTTTAAGGGATAAAATTGAACTGGTGGAGTAAATACTAGATGAACCACGTCGAATTCTATTGGAACCACGATTTGAACACGGCGGCGTAAGTCAAAAACCACCGACCTGAAAACCCTCGCGGCCCTCGCGAAAACCACAGGAACTAATAACCAAAAGAATAACGAATTTCAACAAGCTTTCCAAACGACTACATGTTAAAATGGCGACACAACAACCCAAAACATCCAATTTGCCAACTGGTGCTCCAATTAAGAAAGAATTAGAATTCAACGAATTTTACACGGAGGTAAATATAGCACATTATATTTTGAATGAATCGCCATAACTTCCATTTGTGCCGCGCGCTTCCAGTCGCGATGTTGTTGTCCTTCAGAGGTTGTTGAACAATCATTTTCAAATTCATTAATTTGCAAATGCCGCTGCGGGCAGCTTTTGCCGATTTTCAGTCGTTGGAAGTTACAAAGCATTTACTTTTCGGCGCATGAAACAGAATTTTTCGTAAATTTAAACTGACCGAAGTATATGTTGATTTTAACACGGTAAACATGAACATCGCTTGGCCCTTTAATCCTCATTTTTGATGCTGCATGCGTATTTTTATACACATTGGGTAAAAATTATTGTATTTAATTTCAAACAGGTCAAGGAAATAGAGAAAAGGGATTCTGTGCTCACTCCTAAACAACAAATTGACCGGCTTCTCAGACCAGGATCTACATACTTCAACCTCAACCCATTTGCTGTCCTTCAAGTGGAACCTGAAGCACAACTTGATGAAATCAAAAAGAAGTACAAAAGGGTAAGACATATAAATTTTTAACTGCTTATGCCATGTTGCAATTTCTTTTTTTTCCTAAGTAATTTCGCGTAGACAGTGACTCATTAAATTTAAAGTAGTTTTCATTACCGCTACTCAAAGTGATTTTGGAACAGTGGATGGCTCGAAATTTATTTCTTGCCAGGACACTTTTTCAGCTCTTAGAAAATCTAGACGTGTAATTTAAGTAAGTTCTTTTTACGCTCGTAGAATAATTTCATCTCTTTGAATTGCAGCTTTCAATTTTGGTACATCCGGACAAAAATCAGGATGACCCGGAGAGAGCGCAACAAGCATTTGAAAGTAAGTCGCTGATTATTTTCTTCTTCCCGTGTATGTTAAAGGGTAGATTAAGTGGCTCTTATAATATGTCCTCAAACACTCATCTACGGCCGTATCCAGGGCATAATGCAAGATGCTCAGTAAGATGGCAGGAAAAAATGCCGCTCTTTAGTGGATTCAGAAGTAAATTTAAAGTTGTTGTCTTGTTACATTTATGCATACAATCTTGTTAGAGAGAGGCAGATGTCCAGCCGAGCTTATATCGGCAACGTGAAAGCATTCATTGATGACTATTCCTTCCAGGGGCGTAGCTAAGAATTAAGGCTAGGGGGGGTTTTAGGCACAAATATTACTGGGGGTATGGAATACTCGTCAGGGTAAGCAGGAAGTGTGGCAGCCCTCCCCTAGAAATGTTTTTAGATAAATGGCAAGTTTTACGGCTTTCTGAGGAATATTTTATTTATACTTACACTAGCCTTATAAGTGTATTAAATAAAATTGATTTAAGTTAAAGTATTTTATAATAATAAGAAAACAGAAATTTTAAAGATCCTGGAAACAAAATTATTTTATACTATTAAATTACCTCGGGTAATATTTATTTAAGATCACATAATTTTATTTTTTTCAATTTCTCTGAGCTCATAGGGGGAAGGGGTTATCCCCTAATTCCCACCCCCCCCCCCCCCCCCCCAACCCACTCATTGCACTACTGATTCCTCATGAGTAATGGTGCTATTTCTATGAAAACCAATTCTTGGGAATAAATTAAAGGCCAAAACCATTGCTTTCATCCTGATGACATGTAAAATAGTAATTGTAATTTATGATTTTTTTCAGTTGTCAATCGAGCATACAAAACTCTGGAGTGTGAAGAAACACGAATGAAATGCTTAGATGTCATTGAAGAAGCAAAGGAGAGAACAGAGCACATGGTAAGCTATGGCATATAATGGGTACATTTTCAACAACTGCCTACTCCAATTACTATGTTCGTTTTTAAGTTTTGACCTGCTAAGTGTAAGTACTGATACCATGTATGTCAATTTCTCAGTGGGGCCGAGCAATATTTGCATGGATGTTATTCATCGTCATTTCATTTTCATGTGGAACTCATCTTATGTTTGAGCACTTGAACGTTGACCAAGCTCACCCCTTTCATGATTCTCTTTTTAGATGATTTGCTTTAATGTATGCTGTGTATGTGACTTATTTCTTGATACACTATATACTATTGATCTTCTGTTGTATACAACCCTCAATGCTCTGTAGGAATTCAGTAGTAGTGGGTAAATTCAATACATGAGAGAATGTCTGAGGACTCTGATGTAAATGAGAACCCCAAAGCTTTTCTGTATTTATAAATACGTTTTTTGTTAGGTATCATGATTTTTTTAAATGTAGTGGCCCCTTGCCTATACACATATTGTATAAAAAATTCAATGATTGATCTTAGAGTATGCAATTGTTTGCGGTAATTATTCAACTTTGCTTAGTGTAGAAAACACTGATTTCATCACCTATACCATACAGTACAACAACATGAAAATTCTAGTGAATTGTCTGGAAAATGCCTTTATTTTCCTGCATGCATAGGGGGTTGTTCTACCTGTTCTTTCTGTAGATTTAGATATGTTTTTTGAACCACATATTGTAAAAAAATTGTTTGAAACCGACAAAAAATACTCAATCTTTCATTGTGTATACTTTCTTTCATTTTATATTTTAAAATGTTCTAATTTTGTATCATTCCTGCTGGGAAGAAGCAGATTTGTCTCAAAATAAAGCCCATTGTGGCTGCAAAAGTTGGTTGAAGGCTCACATGACATTTGGCCTCAATTATGTTATGTTCTTCGGTGTGCCATATGCGCACAGTGAAAAGAGGGAGAAATGCCCCTCTTGATTTTAAAAGGCTGTGAGGTAGATTATGACAGTGTTAAAAAGAATAGGGGAAAAAACTTGGCTTATCTGCTTCCTTCCCAGGAGTAATGATTTTCCTTCAGCAAAGAAGGAATGATAAAAAGGAAGACACGCACACCTGTGAATTGCTGGCGCTTCATCCACCTCCAGTCTGCAATATCCTTCATTGGGCAGCATTGTTTGTATGAATTGGATAAGGTAGGATAGAGTATTGAATGCGCACACCTTGTATCCTGTTGTTATGTTATTTCTCCCTGGATTAAAATAGAGAATTATTTTTTATATAGGTTACTTATCATACATTATTTATTTGTATTGAAAATTTTGAATGACTTTTACCTCTCAGGGATATGTAGGATGTGGGAGATGTGTGGTATACAGTGGTCATATGAGTGTACATCTTGTTCACAATTCCAATGTCTGGGAATGAAATTATTTTTCACTTATGATATTCACTGCGTATTCCTGAGTGTATATTTTAAAAAAATTACTCTAAATAATGGAAAAATACTTTATGATTTCAGTGCAAGGCAAAAGTAAAAAAATATGGCTCCGTAACTTTATTTTAGTATGAAGAGTGATTAATTTGGGGGTACCATGCACTGAAGAAAGGAAGAGCTTATTTTATTATGAATCAGATAGTTCTCAAGTGGCTCCTTTGTGTTTTAGCTCCTCAGCATTTTGGAGAAATATTATGTTATGGTGTGTTGTAACATCATTTGATGATTTTATCTTGAAAGACTTCCCAAAGTTACCTACTGTCAAAGTAGGGCTCTTCTCTGCCATAAATCACCATTGTCCTGATGTAATGTGTATATAAAATGTGTTATGAAAAATCCAAGATTCACAGGTTTGAACGCTCATAAAATAATTTTGCATGCAAATATTGACTGTTAAAATTCTTTTCACAGGAAGCCAGTCGTTCAAATATTCTTCCACCTGTATTTCTTGAGTATGTTCAAGTCCTCTTTGAGGCATAATCAAAGAAAACTTTGTGCTCCAAATTTTTGCTCTCCAAATGATACGGGATTGTATGTAATTTTCAGAAAAAGAGTTATGCATAATTTACTATGCCCGACTAAACACTCATTTGAAGTTATGAGGACATAGCCGTTTATGATTTTTGGTATCCGTTCTGAAATCTTGAGGAGTGCCTTGATGATAAATTTAATTAGGACACAGGATAGTTTTGAACCATAGTTACTTTTTGTCAAACCTAATAGATTTTTTATGAATGAGTTTTCTAAATTTTACCTCTTGATTTGTTTTTGGTGTGTGGGTGGTAGAGTAAAGCCATCATCTGGCCTCATTCTTTCATCCCCATCAACTGAGATCATTATTTTGTTCATACTTGTGACCTATGTCTCTTTCTTCCTGCCCTCTGGGCTCAGATAAGTGAGAAGAAGAAAAAGCTCAAGCGTGAAGGTCGTGACCCCGTGGTCGATGAAGACGATCCAGTGAATCGCCGGCATGCTGTGTACGTCATGACAATGCGATTGTTTGCTGACATGGAGCGCAGGAGACGTGATCTTGAGCAACGGGACATGGAGGAGAGGAAGCGGAAGAGGGAGCAGGAGATCCAGGAAGAACAGAAGGCCACTCTTGAGAAGGAGTGGCAGAAAAACTTTGAGGTGGGTGCTCATATAATTTCTATGCATTCAGAATGTGTTTCAGAATTTCTCTCTGGAAATCCTAGTGGTAGGATACTGAGCAGATCCTGATGTGATTTAACTTTATAATGTAATGTGAAAACTTTGTCATGTAATCTTATCTCTAGCGGGTCAAGCAATAAACAAAACTGGCAAGGCACCTTACGTCTTGGATGAATGCCCACGTAAGCATTCTCTTTCGAACAGAAGTACCTTCCATTATGATAAGAAACAATGGTCCTTATTCGTTTAAAATTTTCCACTGAGTAAATTCTAATTTGCCAGTATTGCACGTCGCATATCTGTACCACAATACCTGCGTGCGTGGCCTGATGGGAAAGTCGCTATAAAACCGTGTGGCACTCAACGTGTTAAGCAACAAGTGTAAAATGTCACCACCAAGAGGTGGAGTCGTATTTTAAAGTCGGTCCTTGCCCATGGTGTCTGGAAGTGAATTATCACACTCTTAAGTCTTTGCCCAAAGTTTATTTCCATCAAATGGATCGACCGAGTTAGTAACGTGGAGGTCCTAAGAAGAATAGGAGAGAAGAAAAGCCTCATGAAAACCTTAGTAAGAAGACGGAACAACCTTATAGGACACATCTTGAGACATGATTCTCTGATGAAGACAATTGTCGAAGGACAAGTGGAAGGCAAGAATGGAAAAGGAAGACCCCGAACAAAATATATGGAACAAGTAAAGAAGGATGTGAAAGAGAAGAAATACGTAGGTGTGAAAAGATTAGCTGATAGGAGAATAGAGTGGAGAGCTGCGTCAAACCAATCCTAGGATTGTTGACCAGTGATGATAATGATGATCAATAAGGAGAGGAGTCGCTGGTGATGGCACGGGTGGATAGCGAAGCGCTTCAGTAGCATGGCCTGCTCCTCGACTCTCACTGGCGGCTACATTCCGACTGACCACTGATGAGAGGCAAGTGACCAGTGTCAAGTGGTGACTGACGACCAGTCCCTTAAAGTCTCCACCGAATCATTATCTGAGAAGGGTGAAACTAGGACATTGATGGTACGACAAAGAGGAAGGAGAAAAGGAGGGTTAGCCGTACTTGAAAGTGATGGGTACAAATCCCAAGACGTTCCACATCATATTTATGCATACCGTATATGTCTGAATATAGTCCCCTCTTTTGTTCCAAAAATGCCAGTGGCAAAAGTAATGGGGGGGACTATATTCAAGCGCATTTTTTTAACTTTTCCCGAAACTGAAGACTCAAAATTAGGGGGGGGACTATATTCGGGGAAATACGGTATTTTTGGATATGTAAATGTTCCATTTTCAGATCATTACCCAAGTATTGTAAACAATTGATTTCATCTGTTGTCATGAGCAAAGGTTAAAAGAGATATCTATGTGCTGGAGGGAGGATATTTCTTTAACATCACTGGTAGAGCACCAATCCATACTTAAAATGATGTAATAAATTCTAGGTTGCACTCAACAAGTTAAGTCTCTCACATTACACCCCTGTAGGAGTCATTCACCAATTATTTAATTGGGATTTGATATATAGTTTGGAGAATAAATAGACCCATATTTTTCCATTTTTCTATCCATCGTCTTCTTCTGAAGCTATTCGAAGCAAAAAGTTGACTGCCGTGGCCCTTTAACCGATTAGTTGAGCCAAGACCATTTTAAGTATTGTCCACCAAAATATGTACATGATCCAGGCAGAAGACCATAGGCAAAGTGTATTCCACTATATTTGGGGAGGAGGGGGACCAATTTTTTTATATCACTGATCTATACTTAATTATCACTGAAACTATAGTGTGGTCGGCGCTGTCTGTATCAATCTTTTAGAGCCTGAGAAAAAAGCACTAGAATTTCATGTATTCTTGCCTTCATATTTGATTTTTTTGCTGTTGGGTTTTTACTGTGTGGGTGCATTTATCTATTTGAACAAAGTATACCCTTATGTATTTATTTACATTTTACAGGAGTCAAGAGAAAACAGAGTGAATAGCTGGAAAGCATTTCAAGCATCAGGGTCTGGGAAGAATAAGAAGTTTAAGGGGTTCAAGCCTCCGAAGCACAAAGCAGAATCAAGGTATGGCCTTGTCATTTTAAAGTTCATCGTTGATTTATGTGTGCCTTCTCATTGCTATTTTTCTCTTGTATGTCCACTTGTTGAGGGTGTACTGAGATTTATGATAAATGGGGATGGTTTTGTTAGTAGTGAAGGCTGCTTGGGTGGTCCACCAGGTAATCCCCTCCATGGCTGCAGACTTTTTGGCGCATGAGTTGTACTCCATCCTCAGGGCATTCAGCCGTGAGGATGGAGTACAGCCTGTACCCCAAAACATTGGCAGCCTTTGAGGACATTACATGATGGAGCACCCAAGTGGCCTTCATTACCAGCATACACCAGGAAAGCATCAGATGAGGGGATATTATCATCGTGTGGAGCAGTGGCGTAACTATGGGGCAGGGATGAGGGGAGAGATCCCCCCCAAAAATCCTCAGAGAAATAAAACAAAGATATTGTCTATTTTTGACATGTAATAACTGCATCTGCTTTAAGTTAAATCTTTAACGCCAAAATAAGTCTGACCACCTCATGCGGGATGATAATGTACCTTTTTTTTCATGCATATGACTAGGATATCTGGTAAACATAATTTTTATTTTTAATTCTCCTCCTATTACACACAGTAATATTAGGCCAGTCAATAAAAAGAGTGAGTCTAAAGGTACATGTAAGCTAAGATCTAGTTCTTTGCTAGTGAAAAGAAAGGCATGAAGTCTTCTTAACCTGTCAGTGGGTGAAAGACTTCCGTGTTCCTGCTGTTTATATGCTCAGAAATGCCAAACATCGAACAGCATTACATAATTACTAGTGATGGGTCGGTTCGATTCCTCGATTCTTCGATTCCTCGATTCTCGACCAAGAACCGGAATCGAAAACGAGTACTTGTCAAAGTGAAAAATCGATTCCGATTCCAGTAGTACTTCAAACCACAAATTTATATACGACCGCGTTTCCAACAGTCATTTGAATTTTCGCACCACGTAATCGTAATAACAAAACACATATCTTGAGATGTGCGAGTACTCCAAAATTCGAATCGAGTCGAGTAGTTGGTACTCAACTCGAGCGTTTCGAGTAGCATCACGAATGTCGAGTCGAGCAGTTAAGGTTACAGAGCTTTCGAGGCTAGTAGGTCCAGCAGTCTGGCGACAGGAAGCGCTATCATGAGACTCATGTAATAATGCCGTTTTAAAAGCCGGCGGCCGATCGTCTTCCTACCCGGCGCACACTGGTCCGAAATCGGAAAAAGCTGGAATCAAGTCCAAAATGACCTTTTTGGGGATAGAGACATGAAACTTAGCGTAAATACTCATAAATCATTACCAGATATAGATTTCTATGCCATTTTGCATAAATACGACCCTTTAGTGAGATACAGTGGCCCAAACATGACCAATTTTTCAATGCCACGCGAGGTATCGTTTTTCCTCAAAAAATATTTGAATTTATCCAGGTGATTTTGCGTTGGTATAAGTTTTATGGAATAAAAAACGCAATATTCCTTTGACCTATACTTTCAATGACTTTAGAAAATTTTGGCTCTCATCTGTCTGCCTTTACAACGCAAAATGGCCGACCCGTTTTTCGCGTGAAATTTGACATATAGTAGACATTATCCTTCGTTTACGTAAAATATAACTCGGAAAATTTGAATTACAATATAAAGTAGGGATTTATAAAGAGTACTAATTAGAAATCTCGGAAAAAAAATTCCGACGAAGGAAATAAGAGCGATTTTTCAATCGCGCGTCAAGGCTGAGCTACACGCCGCGGAACTCTGAGGCTCGGTAACTGAAGCCGAATTTTCAAGTTTTTTAAAACATTAGTCTTGAAAATCTTCATTTAAAAAATGGATAATCGTCTTCATTGACTTAAATCACTAAACTGAGGATGATAAAAAGGATTATGTACAGATCGACTGGAACATTTAGCGCATTACTCGAGTGAAAATACTAATGATTGGATATTTTTCGGAACCACCCCAAGCATAAGAAATATGGCTCGGGTATTGAAGTAAAGTGAAGAGATTAAGTCAGCATGCTTAAGAGAGAGAAAAATGAACTGTTTTCGTGAAGGGCAAAAACCGATACCCTTTCCACCTTCACCGAGGTGAGACGCGTGGAAGGGGGAGTTTTCACACCACAAGGCTCTTTTGGCCTTTTTTATTACTGCGTCCGTCCGATGTGATATTCATTTGTAGCGTTTAGTTTATTTCTTGAACTTAAAAAAAGCAAGAGATTTTAAGGTTTATTCAATGATGTGAAAAGTATAGAATTTTTTTGGCTCTACAAAACTAAAGTTTAGTTCTACAGTTTGTTCGCTTCGTCCACTTAAATTCCAGGAAGATTCAAGATACAAAAAAAAATCGTTGATATCATTTTTAATAAAAATTCCAAAGTCTCCGAAATCTTGCAATTTCGGTAGGAAAGTACTTGCCCAGCCACAAAAGTGTGTAGCAAAAGGCAATTTTCTGCAGGCAGCAATACTGTAACATGGAGACGTCAAAACCTGCTGGCTGAGCATGTAGAATTATTGGTTTTTCTGCTTGAAAATTTGAAAGGGCCAAATTTTACATGATTCATATACGTAGTATGTAATCTTTATTACACCCATGTCTCGTATAGCGCAAGGGATGCGTTCCTTGGGGTCTTTGCGCTATATGAATTTGCGTTATACGAGAGCGTTTTAACATAGGGAAGATAGGGATACGTTCCTGGTAGCATAGGTCTTTGGTATTGAATTTCCTCTAAAACATCTATATTCCCATAAAAAGCCGTAGAAAACATTATTTCTATAAATATTTATAGTTTAAAATATCTTTAAAGATAGTATTCACGCATTCAAAGACTTTTATTCACGTTAAAAAAAATTCTTACGTGCTTTCGAAATTCCATCCTGTCGTGCGGGTGGGCTAACATCTGCTATCTCAGGGGATCGTAATGCGTTGCCGGCAGTTGACGATTTTTCAAACTAGTCTAAAAACAACTGTTGTGTCACCCAGGCCCTTTTGTCGCTCATTGAAATGACAGGAAAATGCTACTTTAAATGCCATTTCATAGCTAGCGGAGTTTATGAATGATAAATCATTTTAATTTGAAGTCCTCCGAGTCATTAGCAGCTACGTGAAACAGTCTTTAAATGCCTTGAAACCTGACCCAGGTTTTCCTTCCCTGAAAATGAATGAACGAGAATGCATTCTTTTCCAAAAGAATATCGTCTCGTCAACACTAAATCTAGTTGAGGGGGAAAGGAGCCACTTTCAATAACAGCTTGGAGTTCATCAGAAAATGTTGTGGTGGCTACGCTATCAACACTTGCAGATTCACCTGATATCGCCGCACTGAAAATACCTGCTTGCCGTTTAAATTCTGGAACCAACCGCTTTCACTAAATGTCTCGGAGCGATTACCACTCTCGTCTTTTTGCACTGATTCCCCATGAACTTTCCGTATGTGTAGACCGCTTGGTTGAAGTTGGTGCGGCTGAGGTCACTGATATTTTAGCTTCGTCTTTATTCAGAATAAGGCATCGTGAGTTTAAACTTCCACGCAATATCGCTTTGACGCTCTCCATTTTCAAAGCAATTGACCTCTCTCATGTCCTCTTCTAGGTTTATGGTTTTTCTTGATAAATTCTTGATTTTTCTACACGCATTCCTATTTTTTGCCATATTCTCTTGGTTTTTACTCTGTATGGCTCTATCTAAATCACCTGCTGAACTGTATTCCTGAGACGCAGAAGGCCTATGACTGCGGGGAGGGAACGAAGCCATTGTGTTTGAGACTCTATAGCGGACCCTTTTATGTGTTGATGCTATTCATGCGCAACTCGGCCACCGCTCCATTTCTCCCCCGTGAATACCGATGACCTTGAAGGCTTTAGCCTAGACCCTCTACCTGGAAGTCAATCGCCCGGTAACCTACGACGGCAAAAATACGTCTCAAACCGTATTGCTGAAAAAAAACTCATTTCCACTAGCCCCACGCTTAATTAACGATCTAAATTATTTATTATCATTCTGTTAATGAGACGAGATAAATCTTTGGTAGGCCGGCTATCTGGACCCAATGACGAGTAATACTTTTGGCAATTGCACAGCAATGAATTTCGATTAATATATAAACAAAAAAGAAGATTTGAGGCAAGAAATAATATTAATATGCGTAAATTGATAGAAATTACGTGTGTACTTAGTGCAAGTTTACGTTTTATCACGAGAGCGTTTAAAATTTTTGATTAGGCTACACTGCGTTGCAATGTTTCCCCGAGGAACGAATTTGCGCTATATCGAAATTGCGCTAATCGAAATTGTGCTATACGAGACATGGGTGTATAGCTGTGAAAATTACTATACTCAGGGCTCTCCCTCGTAGTTTGGGTACATATATATGGTGGACATATTACTTGGGGTTAATTAATTTCAATTGTCCTTATGGAACTGTTGGAGACACATTAATTTTCATTCACCTCCTACTTCTGCCAATAACCATCAACCATCTTCATTATATTTTCCTTCTTACATTAGACTAGACATTCATCATAGAAAATTGGAGTAGAATATACTGTAGTATGCATTGCTGTATATGCCTGGTTCAGAAATTATCATACTCGACTCGACTCGATACTTGGGAATAATTTTCAACTCGACTCGAGATCAAAAAGTGCTACTTGGAAATCCCTATTATATTCTGAAGCAGCAAATGCAGACTAGGGAGGCTGTGACAGGTATATGGTCAAGATAGAGTGATGCATTTGGAAAAGTACCCAAAGTCACCATAGCAAACACTGTTGAAGCTGAAGTGGAAGCTTATTTATCAGAGATGAATGCACCACCAAATTCCTTCCCTGGGAAATACTGGAAGACTTGTATCTCCTACCCAAGGCTGAAAGTATTAGCGAAGAGGTTTCTTGCCATACCGCCATCCCCTGTGTTCAGTGAAAGACATTTAGTTCTGCAGGAAAAATATGTGAAGTAAAATGCAACAGGCTTTATCCTGACAGAGTGAAGATGCTTTGCTTTCTGAGCAAAAATTTAGTCTGTAAAAGGAGACTAAATTTGTGAGACATTATTGATAATATTAAGATATTATCAATAAAAGATAGTTATTAAATGAGATACTTTTATTTTAAATTTAAACATGAGTGCTAATATTCTAAAGTAATACCTATCATGTAACAACACTTTTCTGGTATATTCCATTTTGAATTTAGCTATTATATTTTAGTTACATAGTGATGATATGAAAGATGCTTTTGTCAACTGACTCTTTCACAGAGTAATATTTTTTAAAGTGGTTTTCTTGTTGCCTGGAATTAAGTGTTATTTTTCTTGGAGCCTACGGCATCAGAATCGATGGAATCGGTATCAGTAGAATCGGAATCGAAATGTCGGAATCGGGATCGGAATCGATAAAATTTTGGAATCGACCCATCACTAATAATTACCTTTCTTGGTAGAGGCCAGTTACCTCTTTGATTACAAGTGAGTTTATAATTGTAAATCTTTTTCTATACTTACAATTAGTTGTAATGGGATGCTAAATTTTTATAGGCGTTATTCCGGCTCTTTGAATCTTTTAACGACCTGATAATTAGAAGCACAGCTAATTTATTTTGACCAACCAAAATTTGGTGGTCTTATCGATAATTTGAAGCTCATGATCCCAAAATATGACGCACAAATATATTATAACAAGATTTAAGAATACACCAAAGAAGAGATGCATGAAAAATAATTCTCTTATAACGATACCTCCCCTTCAAAAACGCTCAACAGTCACCCACTAAATCAAATCCGCTCATCTAGTCACCTAACAATACGAATCCGTTCAGCTGTTATTAGCCGTAGCATAAACACTCACCTCCGATGCTTGGAGAATTGGAGGTGAGCGGTTATGCTCCAGCTGAGCGGATTCATATTGTTGGTCTACTAGATGAGTGGATTTGATTTGGTGGGCGATTGTTGAGCGTTTCTGCAGTGGAGTTATTGTTACAACAGAATTATTTTTCATGCATCTCTTCTTTGGTGTATTCTTAAATCTTGATAGAAAATATTTGTGTGCCATATTTTGGGATCATGCTCTTCAAGTTTAGAATTTTGTCCTAATTAATCCAAGTATTAGAGTTTGCTATTTAACTGTAGCCTTGCTTACCATTTAAATTGTATCCAGCAGCACCAAAAGATGCTATTAACTGCTGGGTAAATGTAAAGAATTGAGTTTAGTTATAACATTAAAACAGATAAAAATATGTACTAATCTAAAAAAATCACATTTTCATTTTAAATAAGAATGTGAAAGTTTTACTATAACTTTTAAAAATTATTTTAAAAAACCCATGTTTTTATACAAACTAAAAAGAAGGAAATAAACCACTCTGTCTTGGCCCTAGGTCCCATGATTAAATTTAGCATATAAAAGACTTAAGTTCAAAACCAAACATTCAGATAACATGATACCTCAGGCTAGGCATAAATGATGCCATCTATTTTGCTGTTATCATCATTAATATAACCATAATTCTTGTTAAAAACAGTTTGCATGTGTGCCAAGTCAGTTCTCAACAGCTATAACTACCTGTGTGTACATGGTTCCTGGGGAAGTCCAATTTATCCTTAAATATATTTCACATTCTGGGCTTCTCATCTGTCTTCATGATATTAGTGTATTTTGATACTTGTTGAAATGACTAAGGCTGCTCTCAGAGTGTATATGCACAGTGGTCTGGCTTTATGTCGTGTCCTCAGTGGTGTACTATCAACTACCTCCTGTGTGGCTTGGACCCCTCCATATTTTAAATTGCCAATGGCACTATGCTGTGCCGATATGGAATGGATACAGTGTCTTCCAGAGCATGGTGTGATGTGTCTAAAGGCACCCTTAAGAGCCCATTGTTATTCCAAGTTAGTATGCCATGCTATCCATGGTAGACGGCAAAAAGCGGGATCATCTGAAAGCAGCCTAAAACTAGCAGATGAGAGTGTTATCTAATTTGAGCTTGTCGTTACCTTGTGACTGGTTGGCAGTGAGCGGTCTGATGGTGATCATTGATGCTGTTGCCACCATTCTAAGGTGTGTATGCCACTTCTAAGCCTCATGTATGCCTAGAGTGCCTGATAATTATTCTCCCTTTAGCTCTTGGCCTCCTTTAAATTATTTGTTGGTGGTGGGAACTTGTAATCAACATCCTTATTCTCCTTGCTTTTTACCTTTTTCTCATGTTGCAAAAAAATGTGTTTGCTATTTTACCACATAGAGATGAATCAATGTATGCATTGCTTGTGTATTTGATTCATTAAGCACCTTAGCCATTGAGTTTTCAGTTTGCTTGTTAGTGTATCATACCTTATGATTAATTTATTTTGTCCATACTTATGTGTAAATGTTTTCCTCCCTATCCCTCTTTTCCTGTTACCATGGAGCCTCAGTTATATGACAATATAGATCCAAAGAATTAACCTTACAATAGGAAACCCATTTACCATATTTTAGAGATAAATTCAAATGACGAACAATATTATGTATTCCATTTTAAGATGTCTGGGATTTAGAAATAAATCTAGAGAATAAAAAGAAAAATTGTTTTAAGAAACATTCAATGTATTCTGTGACTGTTAGAATGTGATTAGTCTTGAGGCAGTTCACCATATAACTTACTCCATGGAATGTGCAACATTTCTGTTAGAATATCTGTAGCAATGTACAACCAAGATTGATTTACATGTAAATAGATCAGCATGAATGGGCTTTTGTGCAACCTGGAAAAGTTTTGCAACTAAAGGTGGTACAATAGAGAGTGACTTCCCATAGTTATAGATGTATTTATGCTGGGAAAACTCACTTTTGTCTTACAACCAAGAGAGTCATGCAAATGAATGTCGTTCTACTGAGGTTTCACTGTACCAAGTTTTCATTTTTGCTTACATTATACTGGTTGAAAATCTCAATAATATTGATGAGTGTTTGGGTAACATGGCATGCCTTACCTTGTGTGATGGAAAATTATGTAGTTGTCATTATTGATGGAATGAACAAGCTGAACACGTATGGCAAAGTTATTTTCCATTCCCTTGGTGTTTAGGGCTTCTGAATGTAGGGTAGTGATTATTAGGTGTATTTAGCATCAGTCTTATGATTAACATTAAAAAGGAGAACTTTGTACTTTCACATTAATATTTATTCACGGCCATGGTTTCAACATTAGACGTCATCATCAGGTCGTGAGTAAACATTAATGTGAAAGTACAAAGTTCTTCTTTTTAATGCTAATTATGAATCGCTTTCACCAAGTTACGCCTCAAGCAATCAATTTTATCAGTCTTATGGGTAAAATATTAGGAGCTTGCAGCTTGCTCTTTTTTTTTTAGGTTTTCAATTGAGTTGTAATTTTGAGAATTTAAAATTAAAACTTGCTATGTGATCAAAGACAACATTAGCTCTAGTAAGGAACAAATATTTCTTTTTAAATTTTAAGGTTGAGGTATGCAACCTAATTATTGTTTCTATGTGAGAATCAAATCTTTTTTTTCTTGACAGACATTTTGAATGAAACTGATAAACTAAACCAAAATGAACAAAGGAATTCTTATTCTTTTTATGTTCATCTTCAACCAAATAAAAATATCATGGGATAACTGAATGTGTTTTTTCGTGGTATAAATGCCTTTCGAAAGGATCGACCACACTGTAGAGTAAAATTATTGATTAAATTATTCTTGGTGTCAATTATGAAATCATGCATGGTACAAGACTGTGATTTTATTTTGCAAATTCTTTGAAAGCATTGCTGTTGATTTTGGCATGTTCCCGTTTGACTACAGTAAACCCAATATGTATTGCTTTGTGGCTGACTGAGGAACCACCTGCTAAAATAGCAAAAGTTGTTTTGAAATTACTTTAATTGTAAAATCATAGGCATTGTTAACCTGCTTTTTTGAGACATTGCAGTGGAGCAGAAAAAGGATTGGATATTTATGTAGCAATAATGATTTGTTTGCGGAGCCAAACCTTAAGAATAAATTTGAAAATAGTATGTATTTATTCCCACCGTGTGCTAAATTTCATGCATGATAAGATTTTAATTTCTTAAGTAGAAATTCTAAAAATGATTGCTCAATTGAGAAGTTTAACTCAATTGTTAGTCTTGCCTGAATGCTCACAGCCCATGCATAGAAACCCTTGTCCGACCTGGACTAGTTGATTTTTGAGAACACACTGTACCCTGACTTAATAATCCATCATAGAGATGCTATTCTGGGAAAATATCAGGGTTTTCATCAGTCTGCTATCATTTCGTCTCCTATTAATTTTACTATTAAAAATACAACATGCATACATTCGTGGAATTAAGTTAAGCATGGAACTGTTGAAAATATTTTACCATTGTATATACTTCATATGTAGTCTCTTTCATAATTTTAAGGACACAGTTTGTGGTGACACTTCTACTTCTCAAGGAAATTTAGTTTTCCTTTCTCCTTTTGTAGTCCTTGGCTACGCACCACAAATATTTCGTTTGTGGGTGAATATGTATGCATTCAAAGGGAGAAGTTACTTCTTTATTGCAAATTTATCATTCTTTATTATTTTATGTTGGATTTTTGTGTGCATTTACTGTGTACTTGCCCCGATTTTTAACTCCCATTTTGTATTTTATATATAAAAGGCTTAAGTTGCAAGTAGTAAACAAAGTAAAATAAATAGTAAGTAAATACGAAACAAGTGAGCAAGCTGAAAAATAACGGAACAGTATGCTGCTACGAGGACTCGATCCCAACATCTCAACCTCCACAGAAAAACATCTTCTCCTCTAGGCCACTGCAGCTACTTACAACAAAAGCCTTATAATAAGTGAAAAATAATCCATCTGAGAAAACTGGGGCAAGTATGCAGTAAATGCGCTCAAAATAATCATGAAATCCAACATAAAACAATTACAGGACGATTATAAATTTACAATAATGAAGTTACTTCTCCCTTTGACTGCATATATATTTATTTACCCACAAACAAAATATTTACTATGCATTGTCAAGGACAGCAAAAAAGGGTGAGGGAAACCTTTTTCTTCCTTGAGAAGCAGAAGTGGCATCACAAACTTTGTCGTAAAACTTTTGAAAGTACTTACATGAATCCAAGAAAAAGAATTAATAAATTATTTTGGGAATCAGAAGCCCCTGAGTTTGTGCATGCATGTATGTAGTTGGCAATTGCTTGTATGTGAAATACATAACGTAGTGAAGGAATGCATCGTTGGTGATTTTTCTAAAATAGGCATTTATAATCTTGTAGAATAGATGTTACTGCATCACTATTACCGTTGTAGTCCTTGTTGACACCAGACATCTGTATGTATTTTATAAAATGTAGCTTGTCCTGATGATAACATAATTTTTACTTTCAGTCCCCAGCAATAGAAGTGGTCACTAACATTGTACTGCACACATTGAATATTTCTTCGAGAAGTTATTCTTCACTTTAAATATCTGATTGCTGGGCAGGAGAAATCTAAGCGTGGCCATTGATGTCGTTGACTTTTTTTGGGTGATAACTTGCCTAAAGACATCAGCCGTCCTTGTTTCTTCTCTTCATGGAAAGCCAAGGAAAGGGTGTTGCTTTACCTATGGCTGTCAATGTGATTGTGTCATGTGCACTATCTTGTTAATTTTCAGCTGAAAGTGTTGATACAGATCCTGGTGATTCGGTTGTGTAAGATTTTTTTATTTCAAATTGTAAGCCAGAGTTCCATGTAATGTAAATTTCTCTGTAAAGTTCTCATAGTGTCAATTTAAAAAGAGATTAATCTCTTATGTCCTTTCTAAAGAAGAAATATTGATTCTAGCGTAACTCCGACTGACCCCAATAGCTTTGGAAGTTGAATGGGTTTTTTACAGCCCTAGCAACTCAGTGCTTTCTGTGAAAAATGCTGTGAGATGTTTTCAAGTTCAAATTATTTTCTACCTAGTGAGTAGTTGGGACCATTTGAAAGTAGAATCTCATTGCAGTATTCTTGTCCCTGCTCTACAGATTGCTACACGCATTGCATTAAGTTTCATGCTCATTCATTTTCTCAATAAATTGCAGTGACTTTTCACTTACGAAACCCCATGGTTCCCTAAATATCAGACTTCCTTAGCTAGTAATGTTGCACACTTTCAAGGGAAACAGAGCATTCACAAAACACTACATGAACAGCAATTCACTTTGAAAAATTTTATTGTTGTGTGTGCTTTTACAGTGTTAAAAACTTCTGTAAGGAATACACCCACAACCATCTGATGTGTGTATTTGCTGAAATAATGTTACAGAAACTGTTGAATAATCAGTTGAAAAGGTTTACTATTATGTTCAAAAAGAGAATTTTCTGTGAACATATTACTGTAATTGTGAGGCAAATGCCTCAAGGAATATGACTTCTGACAATTGTGATGTATATTTATCAGACGAAATTTTCTGTACTGTGAATTAATTTACTGAACTTTTTTATTATTTATAATCATTGTGATGGAGACGTTATCTTTGAAAGATCACCGCAGGTTGAAATTTTGTGAGACTGGGAATTCGGTTGCCCAAAAATAAAAATTTATAGTAATTTCATATTATTTACATGATTTTTCCATTTATTTTCTTCATTTTTAATAAATTTAAAATTCTGTCATAGAAAGAGAAAATTAATCCAGTGGTATGTATTCATTAGATTTTAAGTAGGGTTAACTGAAAGAACTTGATGTTCTTCTTTTTCATAAATAGTATACCTTGACGATGAACTCCTTCCTGAATCTACCTTAATGAATCTCTCCCTTTTATCACATAATATTACGTTATTTTGTAGGCCACTATTTATAATAGTACTAACATGTACAAATTATATAAAATTTTCTAATTGCTCTATGCAGTCATAATTTGTTTTGTACCAGCATCAGCAAAAATTTATTTTGAAATATGAATAATCTCTCCCCAAAATCTAAATTTCACAAGAATTCAAAAAGAAAATTGATGAGATGTAAATGTCACTTTTTAATGGTTTGGTGCTTCTCTTCATACATAGCAGCATAACCCGATCGCTATTTTTTAGTTTTCCCAATAGGCACAAATGTATTTCAAAAGCCATTGCCGAAGTCCTTATGCATGTCAGATAAATACTTTGTTGCCAATGAAAGGCTTGTATTTACAACAAATATGCCAGGCAGGTTGAAGGAATCAGATGAATGACAAGTCTCATAATGGTCTTATAATTGTAACACTGTTGGAATGGATGTAGGGTATACCCTGGACACCATCCCTGAGTGAGCCAGTTCATAAGTCTTTTGAATCTTACGTTGCATTTCATAAGTACTAGGTTGTGGTCTGAATCCGCATCTGCTGCTGGGGAGCTGCGCGAGTTTTTCACACTATTCCTTTAACCTCTGTCTTACCATAATGTAGTCCATTTGATATCTCCCCACATCCCCTGGACTTTTCCATGTGTACCTTTGCCCTTTATGATGATTGAACCATGTGTTTTTGATGAATAACTTGTTTCTCTTGCAAAATTCTGCTGCTTTCTTGCCCCTGTCGTTCCGAATTCCTAATCCAAATTCTCCTATTTCATTTCCCTCCCTCCCTTCCCCGACTGAAGCGTTCCAGTCCCCCATCACTTCCAGATTTTTCTTACGCTGTGTGTCTCTAATTATTTCCTCGAGCTGTTCGTACACCTCATCTACTTCCTCCCTATGATTGTTAGCGGGCCTGTAAACTTGGACCTCCACAAGGTTGGTGGGCCGCACCTCAATTTCTACCGCCAGAATCCTATCGCTTACCTGGTCTATGCCTACCACACGCTTACCCATCTTCCTGTTTAATACTAAAGCTACCCCTCACTGGCTTTCTTCCCCTCCACTATATATAACCCTATACCCATCACTCCAATAGTCCCCCCCATCCCTCCACCTCACCTCGCATAATCCTAAGATATCTATCCTCCCTTTATTCATTTCCCTTTTGATATATTCTAACTTCCCCGCCCTCATCATAGTCCTCACATTCCACGTCCCTACATTTATAGCCGACTTAGTTCTTCTCCATCTTCTAGGTCTTCTTTTCTTCCTTCTTCATTGCTGCTGCTGATGATAATCATGATGATGATGATGATGATAAGTCTCTGCAAGGATTTCGCATGTTGACGCCCCCGAGGACCTTGCCGCCATGCTCGACGCCCGCCCTTTTTTGCGAACGGGTCCCGGACGATGAGATTCCAAGGCTCATTTGGTTGTACTCCATGTTTTCAGGGAAGAGATAGTTGGTAGGGTTTCCCACTTCCATTCCAACAGTGTTTTTCACGTGACACCATCACATGGACTACCTTTCATCTGGCTCCTACCCTTTGACCTATCTGGCATGGGTGGCCCTACCGGGAATAATTTAGAATTAATCCCGCCAGTGCAGCTCTAGGGGTCATAGGAACGCGCAAGCCTTTCCACCGCGACAAGGTTGTAGTCCAAGGGAAAGGGAGTATTTAATAAAATATCAAAAAGGCTGGATACCCAAGATATACTGTTTTCATGGTAACTACAAAGTGCATCCAAAAAAATGTTATTGTCGCCATAGCTCAGTTATTTAGGACTTGTGACGCCGATGTTTATGGACAAAACAATGCTTAAGTTCAACAGATTCAGGCTTCAATTGGTGGAAGTTAGACATATTTAAGTAAATGAAAGATCGTAGCACTTTTCCACAAGAGTTTGTAATGCGTACAACGCGTTTCGGCTCACTGAGCCATCATCTGGTACAAGACCATGTACCAGATGATGGCTCAGCGAGCCGAAACGCGTTGTACGCATTAAAAACTCTTGTGGAAAAGTGCTACGATCTTTCATTTACTTAAATATAAAACAATGCTTCATATTGTCTCCCCTATCTCCTCCTGAAGTATTGCAGATTCCTCCTGAAACACCCTCTATATACCTGATTTATTAAAATGCATGGTTTCGTGATGAAGCTGAATAGACAAAAAATACCAGTCTATGAAATCCACATTCCACACAATCTCCTCCCTACCATCTCACCGCCCCAAACAAATTTCTCGTTTCATGCCCATTATGGGTGTATGAGCAGTTTTAAAAAATTTTCGTGAACTCCTGGGTAAGAAAAATTCGAGTACATATGGGGACCTGGAATTTAGCAGTGGGAGAAGGAAAGAATGAAAATAATATAAGGATTAAAAATGATAAGTCACTGTAGGGAAAATGCATTAGGATTTTTCAAGGGCAAAGCGTCATGCATGGCCCAGAGGATACTTGGAAATATCAGGTAAATTCCATCATGGTAAGATATAGGTCTATAGGAACACTTAAAAACTTATGCAGCTTCTCAGTGGTAGAATAAGGTGACAGCCTAATTCTAGTGACACTTCTTTATGTGTGGTTCACAGGGCTTAGACAAATCAGAAGGGCTAGGAAGTGGAACAATCTCAATCCTCTCGAAGGGACTGCCGAAGGTGATAACCAGAAACTAGTGGAAAATAGCTTACATGAGAGAGTCCTCGTCCTATCTCATCTACCATGCTTTCTTCCCTCTAGCATGGCTTTAGCATATCCTCCACTCTATATACTCACACCATTCAGTCTCAACGTCTCTCCGTATGTCCCCTCTAGGAATTTCCTCGCATAGCCCACCATGTTTAGCACTTTCTCATTCTTTTCCTCGGTGTCCATGTGTCTACACCATAAAGCACTACACATCAGCATCAAACTCTTCACCAGCCTTTTGTTAACAATTTTTATCAATGATCTTATCACTGGCTCTTTCCTATTCGTAAATGCCTCCTGAAAAGTGTAAAGAAAAGAATTAAGTTAAGAATACCGGGACTAGCCTCGGTGATATTTTCACGGAGTCACCCGCAATGCATAAATTGTGCGAAAAATCCACAGAGAAAGAAATCATTCGCCTTTACCAGGTAAAGAAAAGGCTAGCTAAGAATTTTGACCTGGAGCATGACGTTTTACAATGTAGAGACATGCCTAAGAAGGAGAACAAGAAAAGTCTAGTGGCATTGGAGATATGAGATGTATGTATGTATTTATTACCTGCCAGGTTAACAGTAGTGAAATCACTATAATTGCATAAGTAAAAACTCCTCTGGAACAGGACTCGAACAATCGAAAGCCAAAGTTCCACGGTTCAATACTATGTCCATGGGAATTTTTTTCCAAGCCAATTATTATGAATTGACGATGTGGATGAAAAGGTAAAGTGAAAGTCTACGCCATTGTTCAAAATTTTGGCGGGGTGCGTAATATGCACTCCATCCTCACCGCATTCACATCGTCCAGTACCAGTGGCAGATCGAGAGATGGGCTAAGGGAGACTATACCCCCTCAACCAATTTACACTACATAAAATGGTAATTTTTTGTATCCCCACTACTGCTATGAGGTTACCCCCCCTTGTCCCTATCCCCCTATCCTGGATCCGGGGCTGTCCAGCACGGATGCATTTTATATGCGCGGTAGAATAATTCGCATCTTCTTTTTAGTAGAAGCGTTGAAGAGATGGGGGTAATCTTTTTCGGGGGTAAAGTGTAACTCATTTGAGGACCTCTGGAAAATTTAAGATTGAGAAATGGCAGGTGCCGCTGTAGCAGTGGCGTAAATATGGGGGGGATGAGGGGATATATCCCTCCCAAAGCCTTAGAGAAATTAAAAAAATACGAGCGTGCTGCGCCCGCTCCCAGCGGGCTTCCCCCGCTCTTTTCAATGCAGGTCCACAGAGAGATAGGCGCATTTCTAATTTTAAAATGTAGAAAAAAAGGCAGGGTCTTATCATAGAGTAAGTATATATACTTACTCTATGGTCTTATGTACAAGTTTTAAAGTATACCGGGACTAGCCGCGGTGATAACTTTTACGGGAGTCACCCGCAATGCACAATCGTGCGAAAGATCCACAGAGAAAAAGTCTAGAGCGTGCAATTTCCCGGTCAAGGCGAATGATTTTTTCTCTGTGGATCTTTCGGACGATTGTGCATTGCGGGTGACTCCCGTAAAAGTTATCACCGCGGCTAGTCCCGGTATACTTTAAAACTAGTCTAGAGCGAACACCTCTTTGTGTTCTTTGCACGGGCCTGCTCTCCGGCTGTGGCGCTGTGCGCACGATTTGGACTGCTTGTGGCATCATATGCTCAGCAGTCCAGTAACACCTTGTCCGGTAGTGTCCGAAAAATATCCGTAGGGAAGAATGACGCCTCGGTAGCTTAACTGGCTAAAGCACTCGACCGGAAACAGGGGGATCCGGGTACGAATCCCGGTCAAGGCGAATGATTTTTTCTCTGTGGATCTTTCGTCTTATGTACAAATTTAATTGGAATGTTCATGTACAAATTGAGGTCAGACAATCCGCCCGTCAAGCGCCCGCTCCCAGCGGGCTTCCCCCGCTCTTTTCAATGCAGGTCCACAGAGGGAAAGGCGCGTTTCTAATTTTAAAATGTAGAAAAAAAAGGCAGGGTCTTATGTACAAATTTAATTGGAATCTTCATGTTCAAATTGAGGTCAGAGGACCTCTTTAAACACAACATTGGAAGTAATTACACTATCCTCTATTAAACGTACATGATGACTCATACTTATACCTACGTATCAACAGGAGACTTGAATGTGGAATCAGCCGCATATTGATAAAAGTTATTTAAAGAATGCGAGATATTGTTGCAAATGAACAAATGTATCAGTTTGTGCGCCGTTAACGGCAGGAATATTTACCGGTTTTTGTTTTTTTTATTTAAAAACCAATTTTAGGAAACAATAGCAATATTTAGGAAGTAAGATATGCCGTCGCATGTTCTCTAATAAATTCTGTGCATTTTGTTACCTCATTTGTAGAGTTTGGTTGAGTGTAGGTTGAGAAAAAGGTATCTATACAGTAGAAATAATATAGAAGATTTAAAACCGTTGTCTAGTTTTGATCTATTACAACTGAATCTGCTTTAAGTGAAATTTTTATTGACAAAATTATGTAAAATGTATTTTCAGGTATGCCATTTTTCAAATATTTTCCCGTGCCTCCCGTTAACTGGGGGGGGGGGGGGGGAGATCGCCCCTATAGCATATTCCTAGTTACGCCACTGCGCGGTAGTAGATGTCAGCAGGATGCATCAACGGGGAGGAGGTGGGCCTCCATCTCCAACGCCTCCAGTTTTCTCTCGTCCTCCTTCCTATGTGCCCACGTTTCTGCACCGTGCAACATTACACTCCCCTAACCTTTTCTTTCAACTCTTATCTAATGACCCTCCCATAATCTCCTTCCTGCTCATCAACGCCTCATTTGCAAACGCGATTCTCATGCTGATTTCCTTACTACTGTATCCATTTTCCTCTAATGCGCTGCTCAAATAGCTGAATTGCTCAAACTGTTCAAGTTTTCCACGCATTCATTCTCATACCATACTCCTCACAACTCTCGTCTAACGCATCCACTTGGAGCCTGCTGCCCCCTCGCTGACAGGCTGATCAACGCCTTATCATACGCGAACTTCACTGAATTTAACACCTTTCTTTCCACTCTTACTCCCGCTTTCAAATCATCCCACGCTTCTCTTACCATCTCCTCCGCGTACACGTTAAAAACCAGCGGCGATACAGCTTTGCTTCACTCCTCGGCTTATACTTGCCCACCCAGATTCTCCGTCCGCTACCCTGACTTGCGCAGTCTGGGCCTTGCACAGATTACGAATCAGTCGTCTATCCCTCCAGTCTACTCCTATTCTCTTGAGAATATCCATTAACTTTACCCACTTCACTCTATCAAATGCTTTTTCAAAATCCACGAAGCAGGCATACATGTCCTGATCACATTCTAGGTTCCTCTCCACCATAGACCTCATTATCGCTATTGCACCACGAGTTGACTTCCCTTTTCTAAAACCAAATGATCTTCGCCAAAATACTCGCATGCCCTCGCCCCCATTCGTCTGTTTAATATTCTCATCACCACTTTCGCCTCGTCCGATGTTAGGCAAACATCCTAAAATATCAGCATTCTGCAGATTTCTTCTTTTTTCGGTAGCGGAATTAAAGTCGTCTTCATGAGTCTAAAGTCATCCTCCGGCCAACATCCCCCTTGATATATCTTACGCACTAGTTCGAAAAACATTCTTTTGCCATCCCTCCTCATATTCTTCAGTACCTCACTCGGGATATATTCTACGTCCATTGCCTTCCTAGCCTTCTTTTCACGAAGGGCTCATCAATTTACGCGTCTAAGATCCCAGGCCCAAGAATATCCTCCAACAATGCACCTCCCTCTTCTTAAGTAAATCTCTACGGCCTGTTCCTTCAATCATACAAATCCTCCACGCATTCCTTCCATCTACTCTGAATCTCTTATCGCTCGGTTAGCATCATCCTATCTTTATCCTCAATTTTGATATTGCTTGACATATTATGCCGCCCGATATCGACTTAACTTTGGCGTGCAACTCGCCTACCTCCCCTTCCTTCTGGCACTTTTCCACTTCCTTACGCAGTCTTTTCCACCAAGCTTCCCTTGCCCTCTTAGTTTTAAGTAGGGAAGCTGCGCGATTTTTCACACTATTCCTAAACCTCTGTCTTACCATGATGTAGTCTATCTGATATCTCCTCATATCCCCTGGAATTTTCCATGTGTACCTTCGCCCTTAATGCTGATTGAACCACGTGTTTGTGATGAATAACTTGTCGATATCTCCCCTGCACAAAAGCTCAAAAATCGCCCACCGAATCAAATCCGCTCATCTAGTAGGTCTTGTAGTACGAGATGAGCGGCTTTGATTCGGTGGGCGATTGTTGAGCGTTTCTGCAGTGGAGGTATCGTTGTCACTCCAACATTCTTCTGCCTTCTCTCTCCTGTCGTTCCGCGTTCCTAATCCAAATTCTCCTATTTCGTTCCCATCCCCCATCACTACCAGATTTTTCTTACCCGGAGTTTCTCTAATTATTTCCTCGAGCTGTTCATGCAACCCATCTACTTCTTCCTCCCCATGATTACTAGTGGGCATGTAAACTTGAACCTCCAAAAGGTTGGTGGGCCGCACCTTAATTTCTACCACCAGAATCCTATCGCTTACCTGATCTCTACCAACCCCTCGCTAACCTATCTTCCCGTTTAATACAAATGCTACCCCTTGTTGACTTTCCTCGCCACCACTTTATGTAACCCTATACCCATCACTCCGGTAGTCCCCACCACCCTTCCACCTCATTTCGCATTATTCAAAGATATCCATCCTCAGCAACTGGTTACTGGCCCGCTGCAGTATGCGCATTTCTCCGAAACCTAGGGTTTAACACAGCAGTTGCATTTCGGGATACTCGTGCGCGACGCAACTCGCCGCAGATATCCATTTTGTCAATGAAGACAGTTCTATACGTGGTTGAGCGCAGAAATAAATCCCGCACCATCTTGAACTTTATCATCAAAGCGATCGACGGTCGATTTCCCACACCACCTCCGGCCTATCAACGTCCCCTCCCCTTCTACAACGCAGCACCGCCATCCCCTCTTGTTTATCTATCTTCGTCGGTGCGGGGGCCTTTGCACAGTGAGACACCGACAGTGAGTCCTCGCAGTGAGACACCGACCGCTTCGAAGTAAGGACAGATCTATAAAGGAGAGTTCATCCCTTCAATAGGAATAAGGCAGGAGAGAGACCATTGGTCACAGTACAGCCCACTGCTTCGACCGCCAGACGAGGCAGAAGCCCTGACCTGAAGAGCTTGAGACGCCCCAACGTGGGGCAAGAAAATTGCCCCTCATCGCCGGCGTCACCTGTAAACCAGAGTCGACTTCAAAGCGGTCTGCCTCTTTTTCACGTGAGTCCATTAACTCAATGGTAATTTTTGGGTCAATTGTATGATTTAAAATCCATCGAAATGATCGATGGATTCTTATCATTATAGAATAACCCTCCAATTTTGTTGGCAAATTAAGTGATGGTTTCGGTAGTAGTGGGCCCCGTAGTCCTCATGCAGCAAGGGTTTTTCCCTATCCTCTCCCTTCCAACCCTATCCTCACCGCGGAGGCGTCAACGGGGTCCTATCGCAGGTGATCTAACGCAGGGTGATCGGGCGAATCAGTTTCTGGCACTGGATCGCGGCCCCGGTGCGTTCTAGCCTTGAAAGGGTTCCCCTTGGTCCCTCATCCGTTGTATGATTTAGAATATCCGCCATCATGAGTTGAGTTATCCAAATGAGTTATCCAGTTTTCACTTAGAATGCATTGCTAACGAAAAACACATAATTCGACGCATGAATCACCATTTGATCGGAAACATTACTCAGCTTTCAAAAAATTTTTCTTTTGATTAATAAAAACACCCCTTGATACCAAGAACACTAGTTCAGCCACCTAACTTTTTGGAATTTCTCCACTTGCAATATCTGAAAGCACTATTACTCACACAGCCAACTCCAGACATCAACAATTGGCACCACTGTACTTCACGAACATTCGCCTCGAAATATATTAATCTTAAATTCAATACCGATAACGTCTCAGGAATTCGGAGATGTCTTTCGAACAGGAAGCGATGTTTCCAAGGTCTTCTCCATTTTTTAGAGAGGGCATGACCGATAAAATTCGCAAGACCATAGCCAAGGCCGTAATCTAACAGCTAATTTTTGAAAAATTGAATGACAATGGAGGATAAAACTTATGAAGAGATGAAAATGATGATGGAATATAAAAATAATACGTTCGAATTGTTTGCCTTCTTTCATTAACACTAGGTTCCAGGTTAGGCGTTCCGCAGACATCATTACAACTCTGCACCCGAAATTAGCACGCTCGAGGAAATTTACAACACAGATTCCCTAATTTGATGTTTTAATAGCCAAAATAATCCACTATTTCGTTAAATAATCCCAAAAAAGACGACGTTCCCTTTTAAGTCGTACAAAATTCTCATCAACGAACTCATTTCTAAATTACCCGCTGAACCATTTCTATCGACATACCCTTCCATGCACTACAACCTAAATGGAATATTCAAATATAATTTTGCCAATCAATTCATTTAATAAAGGTAAGGTGGGGTAAGTGCGACCCCTAAATAGCATACATCAACTTTAACTAGCTTAGGAAAATTTTCTAGGATAGCTAAAAACAGGAGATTCAATGTCTAACATGTATGTGAATCACTGAAAATGATAATTAGATTAAAAATCCTCTCTCTGTAAAGTGGTAATTTTTATAAATTTTTACTTACATTCTTGTAGAGGGATCGCACTTACCCCGTACATGGGGCAAGTGCGTCCCATGGCTGTTGTGCAATATATTTATACATTACGCGGCACATGGGGTAAGTGCGATTTGCCCAGAAATTCAGTTGTACATTGCTTTTTAAAGTACCAAATTATGGTTAACCATTCTTGAGAAATCAACTTTTATCTTAGGTAATGTAAGTAGATTTTTTTTCGCGTTTTTTGGTTAATTGTGGCACATAATGGAATTGTTGTTTAATGTGTTTTTTTAACGATAGTAACAGTACCTATTCAACTGTTACACATTAATTCAAAAGTGTATTTAAAATATCTAGTGTGCATAAAAGCCGAATAAATAAAAAAATTTAAAAAATTATAAATCTTGCATATGACAACAAATTTGAATACAAACTAGATTGCAATGAACAAAGAATTTCTTCTCTAATGTAATTTACGTTATTAATATAAAAAAGCAAAATGAAGAAAAACTTATGGTCTTCAACCAATTGAACATTGAATATTTATTTGTTTATTTTAAGTTTTACCCCGAGAAAGATAGGCAAAACGTTAACTTTCCTCGACGGCCGACAGAGGGCTTCAGTTATATTTTTACAACATCTTCTCTGTGTCTGTGCCCATCTGGAAGGGTAAAGACGTACGACGTCGCAGAATACTCCAACTACTGCCCGATCCGGCTTTTCTGCCACGCCATGAAAATATTCGAAAGAGTGATTGATGCTAGGCTCAGACACATTGTTCACATCACACCCAACCAGTGTGGATTTGTAAAGGGGAGTGGCACAACAGACACAATACACGCAGCTAGGCTGCTCTTGGAGAGGCACCGAGAGAAGAACAAGCCAGTGCATATGTCTTTCCTTGATCTGGAGAAGGCCTTCGATCGCGTGCCACACGACCTTATCTGGCATGCCCTCAGATCTCACGACGTCCCTGAAGTCTACGTGCCATTGGTGAAGCTTCTCTACACCAACGTCACCTGCGCAGTCCGTTGCCCATCAGGAATATCACCGCCTTTCCCAATCACTGTTGGCGTCCACCAAGGATCGGCCCTCTCTCCGCTCCTTTTCATCCTGTGCATGGACACACTCACGGCCTGTCTCCAAGAATCACATCCTTGGTCGCTACTGTTCGCCGATGATGTCTTCCTTGCCAGCACCACCAGACCCGAATTACAGCAGCGAACTCAACTATCGAAGGTACGACTCGACAACTATGGGTTGCGATTAAACACCAAGAAGACTGAGTACATGGAGTGTGGTCCTCAAACCGATGGCACGATAAGCATCGACGGCGAGGACCTTGAAAAGGTCGAGAAGTTGAAATATTTGGGCTCTATCATCAGCAACGATGGAAGCACAACCGCCAACACACGAGCTCGAATTAATGCAACATGGCTGAAATGGCGCCAAGTGACTGGCGTATTGTGCGACCGTCGAACGCCCGAACGGTTCAGGGCCAAAGTATACAAGACCGTAGTCCGCCCAGTGGCCCTATATGGAGCAGAATGTTGGCCAGCCACAGAAAATCAAGAACAGGCCATGCAAGTCATGGAAACGAGGATGCTGCGATGGATCCTAGGCATCTCCCGCCTGGATCACATCAGGAATGAAGACATTCGGAAAAGAATGGGAGTTGCACCGATCACAGACAAGATGCGGGAGGCTCGACTGCGGTGGTATGGGCATGTGGTGCGTAGTGATGAGAACTCCGTGGCCAAAACAGTAATGTAGCTCAGTATTGAAGGACGCCGACCACGAGGACGACCAAAGATGCGCTGGCTCGACAAAATTAAGGCGGACATGAAGACCATCAAACGCTAGGATGAAGAAAAAGAAGAGATCTTCCCTAGGTATTTCCCTGGAATCCTCATTCCGTGGACAGGTGAAACTTAATTCAGTTCCAAAAAATATCCTCAAAAAGAAAACCACGGCATCACCTTATTCATTAATCTCCAGAATTTTCCCTACATAGTGAGCAACTGACTTTTTGCTGCTGAATCTAGCCAGAATCCAATCTCCACTTTGAATGTTAGTCACCGAATTTGTTAAGCTTATCGACTCATGCTATCTTGTTTCTGGCATTAATACCATGTCGTCTACATCCTCCTCGTCAAAAGACATGATATCCAATGCCCTATCATAATCAATCAACAAACTGAAGTAAGCTATCTTTATCAGATAAACCTTCAAAATGAAAGTTGATGAGAGGACTCTAATTAAAAGACCTAGTTTTATAAACTTCGGTGTTTTGCAACATTTATTTAAGAAAGTTTAACGCAAGAACTGCCAGACAGAAACTAAAAGTTTAACGCAAGAACTGTAAGTCAGAAACTAAAAATTAAATCCATACGTCAACCTCGTAGTCTGGGGTAAGTGCGACAGGGGGTCGCACTTACCCCAGGCAACGGGGTCGCACTTGCCCCGGAAGGTAGGAATGGATGATTACGACGGGGAAAGTGCGACCCCCCATCTAAACTAAATATAACGACCCGAGTTCCTAAATTTAAAGTAAAGCAAGGAAAACCAATCCATGAAGAAGAGAAAACAAGATATAGTTCTTACCTAACACCTCCGATACGTTGATTCAGAGGGAACTGCGGTATAGCCTCTCCTCACAACCAACTAAGACTACGAGATGAACGGACGGTTATATTTCCTAAGCATGTGGAACGAGAAATTAAGGGATAAGTATTACAAAGTCGTTGGCTCTGGTTTCATTACTATGTGTAGAATATGTTGCACGACCGCCACCTGCTTCGAGAACGGAAATACGATTTTCCTGAAGGGGGGTCGCACTTACCCCGCAGTCGCACTTACCCCACCTCACCTAATAGTATTCTTCTCTTCATTTTTTACCGGAACCAGAGTTTCAAATAATTTTAATGAATGAATGCATCCAAATCTTTCCTTTTAGGATCAAATACATTGCGGTTATCGAAAATATTTAAAGAAACTGTTCGAAGGACACAAATAGAAGAAATTCTCTCACTTAAGATCGCGTACATAGTCATGAAGTTTCTGCAGGCAAATAATTTACTTTAACGGCTATTGTAAATAAGGAAGGAATGATTGCAACACCATAACGAGAATCATGAATAAATTTAAAGAAAGAGAATTTCAATTGCGTCTGAGAATATTGATGGCAGTAACTCAACGATAGTTTACCACTTATATTGCTTGTTGTGGAGTAGGAAATAAGGCAGAGTAATCTGATGTATACATTGAGGTAACTTAAGCGGTGGCAGTGATGACGAGAATTTGAGTTTGATGGTGTAGAATACGTAACTAAATATGTGAATAACGTGGAAAAATCAGCGGTTAGGGAAAACTTTACAGAAGCAGGCTAAGCGTATCATAAGTGAGGTAAACACTTGCACGGGTCAGTCACGTAGCCTGAGATTTATTCGGGAAGGGGTCATTGCAGCATCATAGCGAAGGGGAATCATGCAAGTTAACTGTACCATTCAAATGCCTTAAGTAAAGCTACAGTAAGCAAATGCAAGCAAAGCCAAGTAAACAAATGCTAGAGATAAATTTTATGAAAATTGTAGAAATAGTTACAAACATGTTTTTGTACCAAAAATCATTACGTTAATTACGGTTGTGTTTGTTTAGTCGCGCAATATTTTTGTGGAGGCTGATAAAATTTCAGTTGGTGCTTACGCCCCAAAAGCACCCTCTCTGGCTACGTTCCTGACTGACTGTGTTGAAGACTCTTTGAGCTGTGCCCTCAAAAATATCCCCATTAGTACGAGTGAACAAACTTATAACACACTGCTTCTCTTACACAACAAAAATCTGACCAGCTCGAAATAAAGATTTTTTTCATCGGTTAACTCAATAATTCAGCAGTGCCAAAGCGGATACATAATTCCCCTTCTTATCTTATCGAAAACGTTCCAACTCTTGCGAATTAAATTCTATTCTTCGTAATCCCACACAATTCATTTAACCGACCATTGTATCGTCGTAAACTGTCATCATGAGGACAAACACAGGTACACGTACAGAGTTATGCGCATAATACATGGCTGTTTTAGTTCCTGATGGTGGCGTTCCACATCGAAACCATGGTCTGTCAAATAAATAACGTGGAATTACTAAGTCACAGCTTTTTATTCACGTTGATTAACAAATTCTATCAAGTTTCGCCGGAGAAAATTACGTTATAACTCACAATCGAGATGATAAAAAAATGATTGGTAGCCAAGAGGCTCTATGAAGTGCCAAAGCTGTGATACCTTGTGAGCTACGGTAAAGAATTCAATAGGCTGAATCGGAGAGCAAATGCCTTTGGTTGCTGTCGCAACAGAATCGCAAACATGGTCAATGGGGATCAATTAGGACCGTTAGAGAATTCTATCGGACCCGAAGACCACTGAAAAAGATTATTCAGAGCTCCTCCTTCCATTATTCCAGATTATTCCTTCCATTTATAGCTCCGAATAGTATAAATCGGTAGTATTGAAGGAGACGAAAGAAGAATGATGTTGGAAAGGGTGTACTTCAAATTTTCTTTAAAAAAATGTGCTTGTCTTTGTTGAGCTGCGGTAGAACCGCATCTTTAAAATATTTATTTGACATCATGGGCGTACCCAGCGGGGGGCAGCTGCCTCCCCCTAGAAGCAAAAGCATATTTAGTTCAAAACGAAAGGTTTGAACAAATTTTCTTCAATTAAAAGGAAAAATATATTACTATGAAACATGTAATTGAAATAAAAATATTTATTTCAAGCAAATAATTTAAAAAACTAATAAAGCACAGTTGTAATTTTCTAAAAATTTTGCATCCATAACCTTTTCTGTGTTACAACTTGAAGGACCTCGGCTTGCCCCCTCTAGTTTTGATCCTGGAAACGCCTTTGTTGGACATGATGAAAGCAATTATCAATTTCCACACTTCTTCATTTCTACTGACCCAGGCAATGCCATTTTCACGGTAGAAAACCATTAAAAAGGCAATATGTACCGAAACCTGGATCAGTAGAAATAAAGAAATGAGTGAATAGAAAAGTGCTTCCATTATGTTAAATGTCAAATATTTCCACCGAATTTAGCTGGAAACTGTATATTTTATTAAATTATATAGAAATTAAATCCTATTCCGCGGGTATAGTAATTACTTTGATTGCGCTCGACAGTATTTTCAAAAGTAACCCACTCATTTGGCAAGTTAGGGGTAAAAGAAGTAATGGAAAACTTTCTCAGGTACAAACAACTGACTTAGGAGACACCACAGTAGTAGTGAGGAGTGGGAAGGGTGTAAAAGGTCATTTACCACTTACACATTTTTGTTTAGAACATGGCATAGAAATTTCAACCTGATCCAAAAAGTCCAACGTTTTCCCTTTACATTGGTTTTGAGGAACCTTGATATAAAAATCACACTTTTTTATAGTCTAGAAAATGCTTAACAACATTTGCGGTAGGATCTTCTTTTGATCTACCACCATTTGTTATAATGTACGTCCAGTTGGACCGACATTTGTAGTTATGGTCCTTGTCACTGAATTCATGTTTAGCATTAAATGGCATTTAAAAACTGAATCACTGCTGTAAAATGGCAGTTTTACCTTTTATGCTGGAAATTCTGCGGTCGCGCGGTATAATATGGCAGCCAGGAAGGTTTATTTGGGGCCAAATGTTGCTACTTTTGTCATCAATTGGGGCCGCGATTTTCTTTACTGTAAACTTAAGTTTCCTGACAAGGATTTTGTCAATAGTGGCGACTTTATAGCCGATTTGTTCAGAGTTGAATTTAATGGTGTACAGTTCTGTTTATAAGTTTAACTTGGTTAATACATTAAGGATTGGAATGTCGATATTTTATGCACTTGATGACAAAAATCTTTTGGTATTGCAAAATCACTGAGAGTGGACATCCTCAACATTGAAAATTCATGCATATCAGATTTAATAAGTTTAAAATATTTCCACTGATTTCCATAGTAACATTAATTGAATCGGTAAGGCTATATATCTGAAACTTGTCAAGTTGTCGGTAACTGGCCATCCACAAGCATTCAATGTCGTCAACATAACTATACCAGTAACTTTCAGTTTTAATAAATATGTTATTAGATTGAAAAAGGTTTTCTTCCAGTAAGTCCATGAAAATCTGCCAACACGGGTGAAATTGTTGATCCCATTGATAAGCAAAGATTAGAATTATAGAAGTTATCGTAAAAAGTAGTTTCGAGACGTAGGTACATACATTTAAAAGCATGCTCAGTTCCAACGTAAATCTGGAGTCACCAGAGAGACATTTTGATCAATCCACAGCCATACGAGTAGCTTCATCAGCAGACACAGTAGTGCATAAATTATAAGCATCGTAGAAAAAAATTTTACCATTCGGTGGATCACTCAAAAGACCAATCGAATGAATGATACACCTCTTTGATTTAAAGCGAGATAATTCTCTTAGGATAATATTTAAATGTAAGGCAAGTTTCTGCCAGGGGCAGTAAAATGCGACACAATGGCTCACACATGCACATTATCTATTTATCGATCGTTTTATTATGAGTTTATCGATCTCCAATTTTCTAATGCATTAATCAGGCTACTTCACAGTGCAAGCGTTTCTCTAACAATTTTTGGAAAATTTTAAGTGGGGTATCGGTCAATACATCAAAATTATTGTTTTTCATCAGAAAATTAAGAAAGTTATCGAAATTTTCACCTTTGAATAACATAAAAATGAATTTACTTTGTCAGCTTTGGCTACGATATTTTTCATATTCTAATGATAAATAACACCAATCATTGGCTTGTGAAAGAGCTTCTAATTGGCAAACAACTGACGAGATATAAATATTTACATACCCGCAATAAAGGCATAGTTCTAAAAACAACTTTTTTGGGTAACAACTGAAAAATTATAGGTTTTCCATACCCAGCTGCGATGAATTTTTGAGAATAATCGCATTTTTGGTGGGTATTAACTGGATGTAAATAGTTATGATAACACTCTAGGCCAATAGTTAAGGGATTACACCTACTGTGCATGTGGCTGTAAGCTTTCAACCTCCAGTTTATTCATGTAAAGATCCTCTTGTCTACTTATGCTTCTGCCAACAAACGATTTAAAGCCGACCGGCCACGTGTATTCGGGGTAATGAAGACTAATTGTAAGAAAAAATATCAACCAGCGGATTCCCTTGAATACCAATGTGAATGTGGAATCGTTCAGTTAGGCCCAAGGGAAACGATGCACAGCGTCCTTTGGGTGGAATACCGTGGAGCCTAGTAAAGTTTTGCACTATGATCTGAAGAGAAGATAAATCTGCTCCTATTCTGTTTTGCTCTTCTTGAAACGCACTAATGTTTGCTACTTGAGACAGCGAGATAAAGAGTAAACTAACGTATCTCACTCTAAAGCGGAGTGAGTAATAAACGGATTGAGATTAAACTGGAGAGCGAAGTCTTGAGCCGCCATTGAAATCACACAAATTCAACAGAAAATAAACAATGACAGATCACACAGAACAAAGGAAATCATAAGGAAGGAACAACTATAATTATAAAAGAGATGGAAAATATTTTTAAAGTACCCTCGGCCTTTATCCAACCTGGTTAATTATCACGTTAGTATAATTTCAAGCACGAACGATCGCTTTCTATAAATTCGGGTCAGAATTTTGCCAAGTACGAAAACCGAAGGTAAATCATTATTTCATAACGCCATTAGTTTAAATGACTGTTGATAAGGGCTAATTTTCTTTCCTTTAAATTTCAACCACTCTCAATTTCAGGTATCAATTAAAGTTTAACAGACCATAGTAAGCAGCGGCTACTACTAAAAATATTCCGTTGGAGTGTCCAACTAGCGACGGTAACTCTGAATGTATTTATTTACACCGTGTTCGTATTAAGCTGTGCATTTCAGTCCCCACTCTCATATACAGGTTGAGGCGCAGCTGACACTTACTGATACTTAAGTGGAAAATTTCATCAAAAAGTTTACAAATGTGGCGAAGAGGCCATAATTCTAGTAAAGTTTGTAAAGTAAAAAGCAAAGTTTTTTTTACATTGCAAGTCTTTTGCTAAAATTAATGCAACCACTTCAAAAACCGTAAATTAATTATCTAATTTACGGTAATAAGTATTACAATACACTATACAACGACTATTACAATAATTATTCGCTCCAATTTTCAACATTTGTAATGTCTAGTTTCCTTTTTTTTCAGGACTTGTATATATAATTTTCGATCACCATCTCCCCACAAAAATATGGCCCGAATCATAGGCATTTTGAGAATCCCACTATCCCGCAGAAAATAATTTTAACTTTCACATGATTTGCTCTGGCGGAGTGGGATACCCCTGCCCAATCTATCATAATATTTATAAGATGCTCAGCAACACTCTTCAGCACGCAAAAAAAGTATCCAACAAAATGATTCTCAAAAAAGAGAATTTCATTATTTTTAGCTTGGAGAAATCTGATATTGTTTTATTTACCAGAGTATACGAGATGTTTACAATATTTTCTATTCCATCCGAAAATCTGCTAATGAAAAAGATTTTTAACTATTTCATTGCCTACTATTATGAGTGCAGCATTTCGGACGTGCCATCTATAGCATGAGGTTTACCAAAAGTAAGTCCACGGTCGTTTCAAAAATCATCTTGGGTGCGTCCATCGCAACGCGAGTCAAGCGTAGCAAGAGCAAAAAAATCGAGCGGGGCGTCAGAAGAGTCATAAATACGACCCACAAAATGAGCACTTCCCGCCCCCGCTCCATATCTACAAAACTTATCCGTCGTGGAAGTGATTAGTGTCACTATGCGGATGGGCCAGATCATTTTCCCTCATCGGAAGGGTGGTCTTCTTGACTATTAGGCGGGGGTGAAGAGGCGGTAGGAGGAAGGGGATCTTTGGACTGGCACGAACCTCAAGAGGCTGTGGCGGAATATCTCACCGGATAGAAAATTCATTCCGTAAAACTGGAAGTTCTACGACCACCAATTAATTCTAAACCTTAATAGAATCGCTCCATGGTCATACGTGGTAATTCATATAATAAACGACTGATAATAGGGAAAAGCATAAAATATTAACCATGCATGATAACGATTTCATGCAATGCGATTGTAGCGGTTGACTCATTCATGATTAACGATTCACGGTAACGATTGCAAGTAAAATAAATTAAATCGTTAACAAGCAAGGTAACGATTTTATATTTTTGAGTGCCGTTTTACTGCCGCCGCGTGGACCCTAGTGTATTCGTAATTGATCATTTAACTTAAAATAAATTGAAGCAAATATGAGTATTTTTTCTCTTTCAATAATTTAAGAATAGACCATAAACTAAAATGCAACAAACTAAAATGCAATTAACTAAAATTGGGCCCGATAAAACTCGGAACGTAGAGAAAAACACATAGATTTTTTTTCATTGGTACATCGGAACACGATTTTTAAGACTACACTAAGTTTTTATAATTAATAAACAAGGATGAAGACATTTTATTTAAAATTTTTAAAGAGCATAAAATTTAGAAACATAGGTACTTAAAGCTTGAAGGACACAACTTTTGTGCTTATCCGTAGCGTATAAAATTGCAGTAAAACGAAGAAGGAAGAAACGCTCTAATACCTTTTTTCATTCACGGGAGTATTGAATATCGGCTTACTTCAGCCCAAATTCAATATAGGAGGGGTGACAAGTTGTCACTGAAAACAGGTTGGGGCGATTCAAAAGCCTTCCTCGTAAATCCACCTTAAATGATCAAATAAGTTGAAAGAAATTGTTTTCGGTAAATACTGTAATCTAATAGGGTGGTTTCCTATTATTTTCCTATTGCCTAAATCGAAAGATTATTACTCCTGGAGTACGTATTTCACGCTTTTAGATTTTTAAATTTTCAAGCGCGCGAAAACGCGACGGCTATAAGAATGCTGGGAAAACTCCGTGTGACGTCGTTCTGGTTCCCGCTGCCGCCAGTGAGGTGACCTTGGGGCGAGGCTTTGAGCGCTGATACGACGCAGGATGCTAAGAGGTAGCAAAGTACCCTGCTAGCTGGTAGCGCTTGGCTTAAATAAGGATTATTAATACCTTATCAAACGAAGAAAACTTTCCGACCTTAGCTAGTTTTAATAGGTGATTATTAAGACATGTTTCCCTGAGCTCTGTGCCTCACGCATGCATTGGTAACCTCAGACGATGTAAAACTCCTATCCTCTCGTGTAGAAACTAGGTCCCTGTGACGCCACGTGGAGTGGCATCGTATGGGCGCCAATCTGGCCTTTTTCAAATGAGGATAAAATTGACCATTGCCATTCGTTTAAACTGGTATTTCTAAAACCAATTAATCTGTATATTATGAATACACCAATGGTGGGTAAGGAATCGCAATCAATGCCTTTCGTTTTCTTTGATGAAGGAAACTACCCTATTGCGAGATAGTATACGGAATTGCAGTGATCAGAGTTGATTAAGACTACAGAAGGGATTCTCTCCTCTGAGATCCAGGGGAGAACTTGCAGAAAAGATTTTCTCACTCTAAGCATTTTAAATTTATGTTTTAGGCAGTAAATCTTTCCCAATTTGCAAAAATTTCAGGTTTTCGCCTCTTCGAGTTAAAAATATATAGAATTTGCCATAATTTATGATATTTTAAAATTATTAAAAGTGAGACTCAACATCGTTAAGGAAAAGCTATTCCATCCAATAGCATATAAGGGATTATAAGTTTTATGATAATTAAAAATAAAGAAAAAAGAAAAGACGTACTAACCTGTTTACGAAAAGAAAATGGGCACAACTAGTAGCGTACTCTACCGGTAATTAATAGATACTGGTATGAATTCTGGTGAAGGCTTAAGATTTTTTCAGCGCGAAACGTTTGCTTACATAAAGTTACAAGCATATTTTTACTATTCACATATGATACACTGACTGCGAATAAATAATTGGCGACGAAAATATATATAAGATGATTTTCTTTAGGAGAGAAATACGCAGTTGTTGAAAATAATGTCGCAGTTGGTCCGTCGTACATAGAAATGCCCTATTTCCAACTTCAACTTGTATTCTCTTCGTTCTATTATTTGCAATCAAACAGCAAGAGAGGCAATTAAAATTTATTTTGTTCACGCTGCGAAAATTTACAGAAAAGAACTTATGTGAATGACTAACGCACCTTAAATTACACTCATAACCAAAAGGCCCAACAAAGGTTGAGCCGAAGTTAATATGCGAAAGGTAAACAGGGAGAACTGACACCGAACGTCACCCCAACATTGCAATGCAGTTAGTGGGTCATAGATTGTCATAGCTTTTGTAGGGTCGCTTTCATCTTTCAGCTGACGATGGCTTGTATGGATGATGTTCAACCCTGCGAAAATGCAACAGGCTACATCGGGGTAGAAAACGAATAGACGGTGATCGAAAATGCACCGCCTTGCAGCATGGATTAGAAATACCTACCCAATGAAAAGTGCCACTGCAGTACAAGCCTTGTAGTGATACACGATGTGCATGCATTGAACTAATCCCTCTAGGTAGTCAGACGTTGTGGCGATCAGACAAGGCTCCACTGGCATTCTGATTCACTTCATTTGACAAGAAATATAATACCAAAACACGTGAAATAGTAGTCACCTAGGCTTGATATTACCTTATTTACCTTTTCGATTACGATTCGTTCATCATCACTGGTCAACAATCCTAGGATTGGTTTGACGCAGCTCTCCACTCAGTTCTCCTATCAGCTAATCTTTTCACACCTACGAATTTCTTCTCTTTCACATCTCTCTTTACTTGTTCCATATATTTTGTTCGAGGTCTTCCTTTTCCATTCTTGCCTTCCACTTGTCCTTCGACGATTGTCTTCATCAGGCCATCATGTCTCAAGATGTGGCCTATAAGGTTGTTCCGTCTTCTTATTAAGGTTTTCATGAGGCTTCTCTTCTCTCCTACCCTTCTTAGGACTTTCTCGTTACTAACTCGGTCGATCCATTTGATTTTCATCATTCTTCTGTAGCACCACATTTCAAAGGACATTGTCCATGCCTCACTTCCGTATAGGAGCATACTCCAGATGTAGGTTCTTATAAATTGTTTCTTGACTTCCATATTTAAGTTTCCCGCTGTAAGCAGGTCTCTCTTTTGGTGGAATGCTCTCTTCGCCTGGGCTATTCTGCTGATAATTTCTTTCTTGCTTCTCCCGTCACTAGTTATCTTGCTTCCCAAATAACAGAATTCATCCACCTCTATCAGTTTTTGCCTCCCTATTTTAATGTTGGTCTTGACTTCTTCTCTTCTGCTGCATCACGTTACGTCACGATAATGTCGTATATGAAAAAATCTCATACAGGTACGTTCGTTAAGATTTGAAGGATGGATAAAACGTGTGATGATTCCATATTTTAAATCTCTGTTTTGTCACTCTATATTAAAGATTTCGAAATTTTGAATTTCCATTCCTGGACATGTCTTTAAAGAAAATGCACGTAAGGCATGCATCATTTGATTTTCGTTGCAGGAACGTCCGAAAGCGTGATCTCGTGCCAGGAAGATGACAGAGAAACTCATCTTACCGCTTTGGATTCCTTCCGCATCATTCATCCTTATCCTTCTGGCCGTCACTCCACTCTTCAGTCTCACAGGTAGGATAAGTTACTCCCATATCCATTAAGATAGCAGTCGTGGTGGTATTATGTACCGTGCCGTGACTGCCGTAACGTTTCCTCGAAAGCTAGCCATCATCATAAACGGGGTCGTGTCCATTCCCAATTATTCATGATAGGGTTCCAAGGTACGACAATAATTAGGATATTCGGTGTAAATTAATATGATTCTATTGCGATGATATACTAGAAGAATGTCAAAAATATGCAATTTGGAACTATTAACGACAATATTGTGTAATTAAACAAGTAACAACGCTATAACAAAAATTTGAAGATCCGTATGTAATATTAAACTATGTTAACGTCGATAAATTGTGGTCGGGTGTGAAGCTGGGTCAGGGTCTCCATTGTTGCCGACGTTTCGATTGTCGAGTCGTTCAATGAAACGTCGGCAACAATGAAGACCATGACCTGGCTGCAAACCCGAAAACAGTTTATTAACATCATACTCCGGGAAAACGTTAAATTTTTATCAAAATTTAACGTTTTTAAATTTATCAAATATGTCCTGCGTTATATGGAAAATGGTGAATTATATGAAATGAAATATAAATTGTTAGCTAGAAAATTAAGATTGACAAATCCAAATCCCCGTCTACCTCATTACTTTGGTCACAATCTTGATGAAATAAGTATATTGTTTTTTGGAAACATATTTGAAATGCAATACAAAATATTAAAAACATAAAAAGCACGATCAAAACCTCAGAAGTAGTATAATTTCCAGATCATAACCAACATCCAAACGATAAAATTGAATCAAGGGGAACTTGGAGCACAACTGCCTCGGAATAAAAAGTACAACGCCGAAAATAAATAAACGCCGCATCCTGAACAACGACAACGTCTATATTTCTAGTAGGTTTTTATGAAATTTGGAGCCAAAGTCAAGTGGAGCTTGGCTCTCCGCGGTCTCTAAATAAATTGACATGAAATAAAGAACTCTGATATCTATTGCTGAAAGATTTTCTAAATATGTTCACATTGCGTTAAGGCGGCTGATCCATGAACAGAAGTATGAGTTCATAGAAAAAACTAAATCTTCATTTAATGTTGAGAAGTTTCTCCACACTGTAAATGATGCATCATGCGAATTTCACTTTTAATTGGCTTGTTTACGACAGGTATGAACTATTTATGTCATCTTCAAGTAATTTTACAGAGTTTAGATTCAATTTAAAGAGTCAAAACTGGGAATAGTATTTGAAGGAGGGGATAAAAGAGAAGCGCCTAAATGATTAATCATAAGTTAATCATTAACAATCATTAATTAATTATAAGGAAAGTAAACAAGCCTTATTGGCGTCATCGACTTTCGCAGCTGCTATATGAGTCAGTGCTCTTCATAAACCTTGGAAGCCGTGGTCTTGAAAACATTCAATATCCGAAGAGTATTTCTTATGAGGAATACTCTATCCTCGGCAAAAGGCACGAAGATTATGAAGTACGATTATTTATTAGCACAATCGCGTTCAATTTTTGCATAAACGAATTTTGCAGAGAGACAGTGAGATATAATCCAAGGTTTATAACTATAAATTCTCCATCGCATAGATTACGGGTTCTAAGGTTCCGTCGAAGTCAAGGTTCACCATTCAGAAAAAAAACTTCCACGGTATTTCTCTTCGAAACATTTCCATTAGGTGACAGCTGTTCGAGATAAATCAAGCAGGTGAGGCAGCATTTTGCGTAGCGTTTTTACCATGATGAAACCTCGGCAAAGTTATCGCCTACGATGGTTTAAAAAAAATTCAAAGCGTTATCAAGAGCAGCTAAAATTGACTTTTTTTATGGAAAATTAAGTTACTACCATCTATATATCAGTATGATCAAGACTCAATTATCGGCTTATCAGAAATCATCACCGTTAAACCATCGGTTAATTCTGCCAAGCTTTTGCTTTTTTACATTTCTTGTATAAAGAATGGACAAGTTCCTACTTCTTACTTTATCTCTTCAGTCTTACACTTAGTCTTCATTCCGACCATTTTTCTTCCCAAGAACGTATTTATTTTTACGGAATAGGAGAACAAGAGCATTCTGTCCATCCAATCTTATCTCCAAGATATGACTCAGAAGGACAGACCTAGATAACGGATCGTAATGTCAACGTTCCACGTAGAACTGAAGATGAGTTGAGAAGTCAAGCATTATTTCACACAAAATTAGGAAGATAGTGAAAATAATGAGAGCCAAATAAATTATATTAAATTCACTTTTGACTGAATAATACGTCACAACACAAAACCTCGCACAGTACTACCACCTTGAAATGTTAAATTCGTTTTTTGCCTCGGTTACATGATGACGAAAATAAATTAAATGACATTAAGTAACACATAGAATGGTGGAATTGATTTAATTTTTTAAGAATAATAATAAAATATCAGGAGAGGGATATAGCATGCTGGCGAGTAATGTTATCATTATTTGAGCAACCGTGTGGAAACTTTTCGGAGATCAGTTTAATAGGCACCTTCACTTATTTCTTGCTAACGAAAGAAGGTCGGCATTTGCATTTCCAAATTAGAAGAGTCAAAAGTTACATCATGAGGAAGTTATTAAAAAAATGTAACGCAAAATTTAAAAAATAAACCGGTGTGATGCGTAGCTGAGAAATATTAAAACAGTATGGCCTCCTCATTGAAAAAATTTCTTAATTTCTTGTAGTCGAAAAAAAGTTAGCCGCTGTGACTAAAATCGCAATGAGTTCTTTTTCCGATTAGGGAGGTCACACTTTTTCATGAGCAATGAAGAATAAGGAAGAGGCTTGAATTTAATTATTTCTGGCAGTTAATCTTCGTCAAAAATCGATAAAATTTTAATCAAGACTAATCTCGGGCATCCAGATTACCAAAACACGATTACCAAAACACGATACATACAGATAAAAGATCTCTCAAAAACCGTCAAGGATAGAACTCCACTACAAGTGGAAGGAAGCAACCGAATTCCTTGCCAGACCTGTGGGAAGAAAAACATCGGAGAAACAGGCAGATCAGTCAAAACACGTGTGGAGGAGCACGAGAGAGCGATTCGACTGGGGCAGTCAACAAAGACCGCGGTAGCCGAACACGCAGCGCTTGACCACACAATCGACCTCAAGGAAGCCAAAATCCTTGCCAAAGTAAAAGGTTTTAAACAGAGACTCGTAGGAGACGCCATTGAAATATCCAAAGATGAAAAGAACAATTTCAACAGGGACACCGGCATTAAAATTAGCCGTACTTGGCAACCCGTAGTGAGAAAAAACAATCAGCAACCGCCTCCTCCAACCTCCCTATCCCCTCCCCCCACCACCTGACACAGATACCTATACAAAAGAATTTAAATTACCAACTCTTCAGAATCCCTTGAGAAAGCGACCAGCATCGGTCGGGAAACGTTGGGGCCACCCAAGAATTGACGACATAGCCCGAAAGTTTTTATTCATAATGACAAATATTCACCGTTAAAGCTCCAGATAGTATATTCTTCAATCGGTAAAACTACTCAGTTGATAGTATTTATACTACTTACCTACTTCTCATTTATAGCTCTTCCGGTGATCACATATTGCCCCCCAATTACGTTAATGACTGCTACCACTTATCTTTCCACCCTTAACAGTGTTACAAGTTTTTTGCAAAAATTGTAAAATATAGAAACCCAATTCTCCTCGACGCACCTACTAAAGCAGTTTTATCCTCTTTATCCCTCCCTAGTCTCTCCCTCCTCCGACTTCAATCAGACATAAAATTAATTTACACTGTCCTTAAGCCCCCCTCGACTGTCCTGATTACGAATATTACAAAAGAGGATCCTCTAGTCGGCCTCTAAATGTGTTGTGAACCACCGCGCACTTAAGTGGGTTCCTAAAGTCGCCACTCGCATCGCTGAAGGACAAAATGATCCGAGTACCAGGGGAAAATAAGGCATTATCAGGGCTATTAACCGAAATTTATACACATGATGATGAGATCTATCAAATTCATTACTTTACAATGCTATTCCTTGCTATGCAGTACATTACACTGCAAAATATTGGAAAAAAGTGGATCGCGTTGCACTCATCACCGCGCCGCTGACATTTTTGAAAACTGATTAAATGCGACCGAAGTGGCAAGAGAAGTCAGCCTTCCATGGGATGGAATTGTGCCTCCTCTATGCTTTCCCCTAGGTCCTGATATTGTTTCTTTCTTCAACCTTCCCGCCACTAGTAAATTCTCTCCCGACTGATTTTGATTCGTTTTTGTCATCAATTAAAAATTTTACTCACTTGGCATCATCATATTTAACGCATATTTGATAAAAACTACGATTTTGGCCCCGTTAATAAATTTGTTTTTTATTTGAAAATGTAATTAGCTTATTTGTTTAATTTTTATTTGTTATAAGTTTACTTTAAATCAGCAGTCTACTTTTAAGTACCCTTTTATTCAAAGTAAAATATGTATAGTTAATAACAATGAAAGTTTACAAGTAGGATAGGGATAGCGAAAAGATGAAAGAAAAATCTGTGATATTATCTCTGATATTTCATAATACATATCTCCCTCCAACCCTTATCCTTTGAGAATGGTATGAGTGGGTTCAATGATAAGGAAGGAGCACACCGAAATAGATTCCGATATCTTATTCTGTCTTCAATTCCTATATATAGCTGCCGTCAAAACACAATCCCAAAGGCCAGTCACACGGGTTCTCGGAGTGTGAGGGTTGAACTAGGCCACAACATAGCTCCACGCTTCATAGAGAAGCATAGACATTGGACAAGGGTCAGAGGGAGAGATACGAATTGCCCGAGAAGACGCACGTAGTCAGAAATTCGTATCATGGGGGTTATGAGTAAGTGTACTGCGAGTGATGACAACTCTCCCTTCCCCTTAAGGGCCGCGAGTACATTTCTAGAGTACAACACTAAGGCGTACATCGCCATAATTACAAAAATATGTACCTTCAAAATATTTCCGCATAATTTGTCCACAAATAAGTAATAACAATTGGTAAAAATGAACGTTAAGTTCTGAAGTATTGGAGAAATAAGTTTCAAACTTCTCGGAGTCAAGTCTGTAGATACTTGATAGAGCCTTCAATATATCGGTGATTTTTTATTTAATCTTCAGACATTCCAGAAAAAAGAAATATATAATAAAACTTTTTGTTATGAAAATACTCACTTGGGATTATGGCTTTAGGCCAATGCAAAAAATGAACGATTCGAATATCCACTTAATTGTTAAAGAGTCGACTACTTTTTGTTTCTCATATTTTCCTTTAACCACCAGAATTTTTCAATAGTCTCGCGGTACATTCATTGTACTCACCACTATATGGGATAAATCGTGTCTTTTTCGCAAAGTTTTAGGAATATTGATAGAGTTTTTATTCATACCTGTTCTTTAGCAGATTAAACGCATTGTTAAAGAAATCGTCAAGCAGTATTCCCATCATTTGTGGCACAAAAGTCAGACTTGGGCATATCCACTCACAATAATAAAATATCAATATATATGCATTTTGTAATTAATTTTTTCAGGCGTAAAGAAATGCTTAGGTCACATCCTTTTTTCTAACCTAGATAATATAGGGAAAATAATTAATGAATATATTGGCAGGAAGCTAAAAGTTTGAGTGGAAATTATATTGGCCTCCTAGCAGGTTTGTCGCCTTATGCATGCCAGAGTAGTAGAAAGTAGTCTTAACGTGACTATGCTTCGACGACTATGGCCATTTTGCACCACTTACTGATCAGATAAACAAACAATAATGCTAATAAAAACATGACTAGTCTTAAAGTAATGCAAAAAAATTAAAAAATAATCACAACTATATTTTATTCCGAGGCTTTCTGTGAAGCTTATGAGTTAAAGAAGGTTTCACATGGGCAGGTTACAGGCCTGTCGCACAACCCCCAACCTGGAGGACCAGTGGGGTACACTTAGTCAGTCCCCTACCCTTCGACCTGTCTGGCTTGGGTGGCCCTACCAGGATCATACGCTCCCGTCAGCATAGCTCTCCGGGTCATTGGGGCACTCAAACCTCTCCACCACAATCAGGTGGTAGCCCATGGAGAGGCAGATAGAATCGTCGGAAATGAAATTTTTAAGATCAATGAAAGACTGCGCAAGATTGGATAAAATAAGAAACACTCAAATAAGAAATGAACTGGGTGTCCAGGCGGTCACTGACAAACTACAGGACTACAAACATAGATGGAAGGAACATATACTTCGAATGCCAAATGAAAGAATTCCAAAGTAAGCAATGGAAAATCAACCATTTGGCAAGAGAAGTATAGACCAAGAAAAAGATGATAATATTTAGCCGCAATAGGCTTAGTAGCCTAATCCTGGAAGGAAGAAGAAGACTATATTTTATTCAAGAGTTTAGTTGATCGTAAAACTCTGATGAGCCGAGTGACATGTTAGGGGGTCTCTTGTCTCCCAGCATTTCCGCTAGGTTTCTTCCTAAGTTATGACTCACCCCTGCGGCCTGATATCTTTCACAGTCCGCCAGAAGATGTCGCACTGAAAGTGGACAATCGCAATCAACGCACTTGGGCTGAATTTTCTCTTCTGCAAAGAGGTTTGATCGCGCCAGGACGCAGCGACCTATCTTCAAACATGCTGAAACGATCTCCTACCGGCGGACATTCCTCACGGAGGTCTGCCACTCAGCTTTTACTGACTAAATGTATGAAGTTAGTTGCCTTGGATCGTTAGCCATTGATTCTTCCAATTTTGTTGAATTATTTTTCTTATGACATTTCCCAAGTCTTCCTCTGGGACTAGAGGTATTTCGTAGTCTGGAGACCTGTGTGCGTCTTTGGTTGCTGCGTCTGCCTTCTCGTTCTCGGATATTCCCACATGTCCAGAGATCCACGGAAATCTTCTCGTGGGAATGTAAAAAAAGGGAATCCTTTCTTACTAAGGAATGACAGCGTACATTGCATTTCTAAACAATTGAATGGCTAGAAGAATAACTAGATGTGGACTGGAGGGCCCCGCGGTGATGCACTCTGCCGAAAGGACGATTTTCGTTTTAGTGGTTGATTTTAAGTAAGAGGAACAATATAATCATTTCCTTCCATCTAAAGTTTGGAAATATTTTTTTCTTACAGCAATCGTAACTTCGATATCCATATACTCTTCTACACCTCGAAAATTGAAATCTACCTTTCCGCCATTTTTAAAGTCAAAGCTTGCGTAAAATTTAATTTTAAAAAGCTCTTTGTAGAGCGAAGATGTATTTATCTCTATAAAAAATATAATGAAATGCACCAATCAAATATTTTTCCCGTGACGAGGTGAAGAAGACGACCGTTTCGTCGTTTTCATAGTTTTTCGCGTGTTCTTCTTCACTCTTTCGGTTGTACAAGCTAAACGTTTACGTTCCAACAATTTTTGATAATTTATTGTTGCAGTCGAATAAACAATGAGTAGAACAATATATAGCACGACCCTATAGACCTTTGGCAGAATTTCATGCAGTCGCTTAAAGTTTCGCGTTCAATCTTTTTTGCGCCGATAGTAGATGAGGACGGGAGAGCGCTGTAGGAATTTGTACAGATCATTAATAACATATTGCTATTGCTAACGTTAAGGAGAGTGAGCCTGATGGCAGAGAGCTCTGCCGTATAAACCGAAGAACCGGAAGTGTGAGAGTAAAAAAATGCATGTGGACATGATGGAAATAAGACCCGAGGGGTCATTAACATTCGTGAGGCCAAGTGAAAGACATTGAGAGATAGATATGGCAGCAAAGGAGTTTCGCTTGCAACGTCTTCTGCATTGTTAATATTAATTATTAGCGAGAAAATTTACCTTCTATTTCTTAAAGCTTAGCCACTACTCAATGTGCGAAACACACTCGAAAACCCCTACATATGCATGTAGAACGGACAATTCGAAGGAAATTCCCTACAGATCTTTGTCACATTTTCTCATCTCTTATAGACCATTCATATTCGAATTATTTTATCTTTGCAGATACTTCATGTAATGCTCGATGTCTTCGTTAATGCATATACTTTTCAGAAAGATTAAGCCACCAAAATTTTCATTCATCATCAGACATCACTCCTCAGAGAGAGAGAAAGAGACAACATGCGGGTTTTGTTTACAATAATTTTAACCAAGATTTTACAACTGCTGATTCATTTTCCAAATTCAATTTAATTTAATTTCTTCGTTGCATTGAGCATTGAACTCTGAAAGTCTCGTTGCAGCATGCGAAGAGCAAACGAAAAGTAAAGAGACTCCAGCACATGGAATCACACCACCCCTTGTCTTCCCATCCATTGAAGATGAGGAAATGGGACATCTAACACCGTTGAGTGACATCCACGATCACACTGGACATGAAGACGGCGTCACAGGAGAGGAGAAAACTAATAAGGTTAGTCCTTTAAGGCATAACTCAATAAGTCGCATCAAAACTTTACACTGAAAGTTTGAGATAATGCAGCTAGGTGGACCTATTCGATTGTTGTAATTTTCCCTACGGCAATAGGGTGGTTTCATATTATTTTTTTATTGCCTAAATCGAAAGATTATTTCTTCTGGAGTACTCAATTTACGTTTTATTTTTCGCGATTAAATGAAAAGTGAAAATTTTTAAGGGCGCGAAAACGCGACGGCTAAGTATGAATGCTGGGAAAAAGCCCTTGTGACGTCATTCTGGTTCCCGCTGCCGCAAAGTGAGGTGACCTTGGTGCGAAGATGTGTACGCCGCCGCTGCGATGCAGGCTGCTAGCAGAGTACCCTGCTAACAGGTAGCGCTTGGCTTAAATAAGTATTATTAATAACTTTTCAAACAAAGGAAACTTTCCGACCATAGGCAGTTTTAATAGGTGATTATTAAGAGATGTTTCCCTGAGCTCTGCGCCTCATGCATGCATTGGTAATCTCAGACGATGTAAATCTATCTCTCGTTCTCCTATCCTCTACGATCTCCTATCTACTCGTATAGAAACTAGGTCCTGTGACGTCACGGAGTGGCATCGCATGGGTGCCAATCTGGCCTTTTTCAAATGCGGTTAAAATTGACCATTGCCATTCGTCTAAACGGGAATTCCTAAAACCAAATAATTTGTATATTATGAATACACTAATGTTGGGTTACGAATCGCCATCAATCGCCTTTCCTTTTCTTTGATGAAGGAAACTACCCTATTACCTACCGCTCATTTTACAAATAGTCAATCGAAAGAGTATGAAACCCTTTATGCCTACGAGCCATTCAAATTCGAAATCAAACCATGTATTTTTTGGCAAAATAATTCGAAAAATTAATCCCAATCCCAAAAATGAATAACAATCCCATTAACGATGAATAAAATTAAGAGATACTAAACATCACTAAATCTTTATTATAATAATTTAATTTTCGTATAATTAAGAGTTTCAAACACAATACATGTAATAAATTATATGCATCGAAAAATAACCGAATCATAAGGAAGTATTAAAGTCAGTGCCTAAGCCCCAGACAGATTTGAAATACAATGCGCTGCTTATGCATGGTCACTGATGGTAAACTAGCCGGTAGAACCTCGTAGAAATAGCTAATTTGGAATATATCAATATGTAAACTTCAATTACTTAAATAATTCGCATAGTGTAAACAACTGCATTCACATCTGTAGAAAAATTATATTGAACTTAGATCTTAGCGGCTCGAAGTCATGCATAAAGAGCTCTTATTATGTATTTTAATTTTTAACAATTAATTATTTAAATAATTTGATTATATGCAAGCAAATGCCGAAGATTAAGTACAAATGACTGCATATTCGGCTTAAGCAGATCAAAAGCATCATAAAAACTCGTATAAATAGACATATCTTGTTTTAATTTTTAAACATTCAATTGTTTAAATAATATGGTAGTATAAAAGTCATTGTCATTGTTTAAATAAAAATAACAATTATTTCCGCTGCAGTGAATCGAAAAAATCGCATACATCTATTTTTTTATGTCATAACAATCAATTGTTTTCATTTTTCACATAGTGCAAACAATAATAGACATAGGTAGAGTCTTAGATCATATAAACTACAGTTTACATGGTCTCAGACTCTAACATGTAGTTTATATGGTCCTAGTTTTGAGTAAAAATAGTGGCAGATTCGGTTCCAGCGATTCGAGATCATCTCGAAATAGCTGTTTTGATTAGGTACTTTAAAATAGAAACATTTAATCCTTTAAATTATTTGCTTAGTTCAAAAAATGATAGTCAAAATTATAGTAAAAATAATGTCATATTCGGCTTCAGCGGCTCGAAGTTGTTCAGAAAATTGTGCTTTCACATACACTAACGTTTTAAGCATTACAAAGTTAAAATAATTTGATAATATAAAAGTAATCGTCAAATATTAAGCATGAATAACAGCATTTTCGGCTTCAGCTGATCATAATCATATAAACAAACATTTCAGACAAGGACAAAGTTAACGCATTAATGAAAACGTGTTCAGAGGATGGAAAACATTCTGAAATTCAATCGAGCCGGTTATACAGGGAATTTTTAACTGTTCAAACACGTTTACAATTTGTGTCTTCACGCGCTACGAACTTTTTCCACCATGAGATGGAGGAAGTGTCAGAGATCGAAGACTAGTGATTAGTTGAATTGTTGTTGGTTTATATTTGTACCTTATTTCAGTCCTCAATGGGGGACATTGCATGAAATTTGTTCATCGTGCTACTAAGTGTCATTGAAAATACAATTTTCTCACTAGTTGAAATATATATAAGCCAAAACTCTCCTCGTTCTCCACAACCGTCATTAAATGTTCATTAAAAGTTCTGAAATATCGCTTGAAGTCACACATTACCTGAAACGCGTTCTGACGACATCACACGGTACACCATCACTTCGCTAAGAGAGTAGAGCCTTGATTGCAAGAGATCGAAGTAAAAATCATCGTCGAGCTTTTTAGTAGTTCTTCTAAGGACAAAGATATTTAAGAAGACGCAATACGACAGTTTACCTTTGTTCGACTCTCTTACGGCAGCTGATTTCCTGAAAAATAATGATTGCTTCGTGGCTACGGCTATGCGTGGATTAGAAGCAAAAAGGTAAATAATTCTGTGATTAATAAAAATTATACTACGAGCGTTTTTGATTATTTATATATTTATTACAAAGTAAGATTTAATAAATCCATTGCTAGCTAAAGACCTATCTTACCAACTCAGTAACCTGCAAATCGGAACTTAGATCCTAGTGCTTGAATATATTTTTGCTTACGATTTTTTCTATGATTGTAGTCTTATTATATTTTGCATTGTTTACGAGGGTTGTTCACATGACTTTAACCATTAAGAATGGACACATGTTAGATGAGTCATCCCTATAAATGAAGTACTTATGTTAAACGCTTATTCCGTTAAATATGCTATCTAGCAATGCCTTATTGCATGGCAAACCCACCGTAAAATCATAACTTCTTGGGTGCCTAATTTCACTGTTTTCTTGTGTATTTTAAACGAATTTTTTTGCAGACAAATGAATATCTTTACTGAATTCTTATTATTCTAAAAACTGGTGAAACTAATAATTACCCCAATTTAAAACTACAATGTGGCTGAATGATTTATGGGAGAACTTGACCAAAACAAATTGCTCTACCAAATAATTAATGTCATTTGATAGTTATCCTGTGATCATCGAGCTACCAGCAACTTTAAAGAAATTCGGAGATACATTCGTTCTCTGTACTCCTTCGATAGAAATATGCAAACCTTATTTTTAATTGACATGTACAATAAACTATACCATATGTTTATACAACAACCAAGGCCATATTTATTTTTGAAATTTTTGGCAACTTTCCAATATTCTATTTTAATTGCTCGGACAGGTCAGCACGCCGGCTGCTGCTGAAAAGGTTCCAGATGGCTTCAAAGTGAATGTTACGTGGAGAGTGGAAGGGAATTCTAGCGGCGGTGAGGATTCGATACCACCCGAGCGAATTCCGTCTAACTCAACAGGTATGGGTTTAAAATGATTTCAAAGTAAATTTGAAAGGTCTCATCATCATCATCATCATCACTGGTCAACAATCCTAGGATTGGTTTGACGCAGCTCTCCACTCAGTTCTCCTATTAGCTAATCGTCGGTAAGTGGCATTTCATCATAACCAAGTTATGGTCTGCCCCTGGATAACTTTTGCAGTTCTTCACCTGGTTCCTGAATCTTTGTTTCACTAGACTGCTGTCAATTTGGAATCTTCTACGGTCTCCTGGCATCTTCCACGTGTATCTTCTTCGCAGGGGATTTTTGAATAAAGTTTTGGCAACCACTAGCCTGTGCTCCGTGCAGAATTCAAGTAGCCTTTCTCCTCTTTCATTTCGGTTACCCAACCCATATTTCCCAGTTATTATTCCGTCTTGACCTTCGCCGACGACGGCGTTCCAGTCACCTAAAATAATAAGATTTTCTTCCCCTCTTACCTGCTTGATAACTTCCGCTATATCTTGGTAGACATCTTCTACTTCTTCGTCTTCATAATCTGACGTAGGCATGTAAACCTGTACCACTACAGTAGCTACGGGTTTAGTATCTATCTTCACCATTACTATCCTTTCATTAAACTGCAGGTAGCTTTTAACACGCATCCCGGCGCTCTTTCTAAGCATTATGCCTACTCCAGCATTACCATTTAGCGATCCCTTGTGTATCATTCTGTAGCTTCCACTCCAAAAGTCTCCTTCCTGGGGCCACTTCATTTCGCTGATGCCTAATACATCGAGTTTTATTCTTCGCATCTCCACCTTCAAGTTCTCTAGCTTACCGCAGGTACGAAGTGATCTGACGTTCCATGTTCCTATCCGTAACATTCTATCTCGTTTGACCGATGTAACCTCTCGAGTAGTCTCCGCCCGGAGATCCGAATGGGGGACTAGTTTACCTCCGGAATATTTTACCCGAGAGAAGTCCATCATGTCATTACATAAATTGAGTGGAGTAGCTGTGATTCCTCGGGATGATAATGTGGTGGTTTCCCCTTGCCTTCCACATCGCAGTGCTACAGCCGTTAAAGTAAATTTTACCACGCCCGTAGTGGAATGTGTGTCGATGTACCGACCAGTATGGTCTCCACCTTCGCACATGTGAAGAAGAGCTGCTGCCCTCTCCCCCGGGTGATGAGAGGCATAATTGTTGGCGTCCCCCAGTCGCCAAGTCACGGTATCTTCACAGGTTTTGGTATCTTTTAAATGGTCTACCTTACCCAAGGGTAGCCCAATACCCCCTCAGAATACCGCCGCTTTTTGTCCACGACTGCTTATTCGACGAGAGAACTCGCTTATCTCGCAGCTAACCTCTATATCTAAAAGTCGACCCACCATCCGCAACCCGGTGGACGCACTCGGTGGCTTTAAGCTCAGCCGCGAGTTGAAAGGTCTAGCACATTTTATTTTCAATCACCTGCCCGAGTGATACGGTTGTGACCGAATACTAGTTTTGGGTTCACCAATAGTTTTAAAATTCCAATTTCTATTTATGAAATATTACCTCGTCAAAACTCAAGGTCATCAATTGATCAATTAAAAATACCTAGGGATCGCCATTACTCGGGATCTTTCGTGAGGTAAACACATACGCGAAGTATGCGCGAAAACTAACCGTAAACTGGGTTGTGTACGACAAAAAGTGCAGTATTTCCAGTATGTTACGCGTTTAGGATGAGAATCTTTACAGGAGCGTACATCGAAGCATAGGCTAATGTACTGAATTCGAGGAAGATTTTTCTCAGGCGACATGAAACATATCCTTGATGTACCGTCGCACTATGGTAGACATGATCATGAGAAAAAAAATAAAAGAAAAATACTGCAAAACAGACAGATTTCATACGTCATTCTCTCCTCGTACAATTAAGGATAGCAACGGTGTCTCAATTAAAAGAATTAATGGCGTCATTCGCTAGGACGACTCATTGCATGTTTTTATTTTTGCATTTTTCTTCCATAGTTCTAACCTTGCTTGGATTTGATATAGGAATTAATAACCATTGGCAATTGTTATCTTTGCATGGATACGATTTATATTTTGCTCGTATGAGTATATTTCTATGATCATGCGGTGTGCATGAGGCGATCATCTTGCATGCTGCACGTTGGTGATCAGTCGCCCCCTGCAAACAACCCTAGAGGTAGCTCGCACGGTATTATGTGGATCATATCACCAGCAATTTGTTTGTTACGCCACTGAGAATTTTAACCCTTACTCCGGTTAATTATAGCATGTTTGGAAGTTTATGGTCGTTACGTAGAAGCAATTTTTGTTCTTAGCGTTCCTTGTGGTAAATACCAGCAGTAAGCGATTAAACAAAGGGGTGAAGCTATAGCTGAAGCGGAAAAAAGTTATGAAGTATAGCAAAGAAAAGTGAGCACATAAGTCATACAACAAAAGGATAATAAAATAAATACATAAAATGGTGTGCCAAACAAAATAAAAAAGTCAAATAAGTAAGTCTAGAAAAAATATTACCAGAATGGAGGAGTATAGTAAATCAATCATATGCCTTGATCATGCCTCACTTGGCGAAGGATACACTTTAGATTTCTGCGAGGAATGAATACAAATTAAGAGGATTTCTTTGTTTAAAAGGTAAAAAATGGCTCAAATTATCGATAATAGCGTTCTGATTCAATTCATTTTCGGAGTTAACCAGCGTGCTTCCAGGTATTCTATCGCCGAAATATGAGCAAGAAAGGCATTTAAAATAGATTTTATTAGAAGCTGAAACACAAGCTAACTAAAAATTCAAGGCCTTGCAGGGTGTTAATCTAAAAGGACCGTTAATATGAGTGAACAATTCTTAAATGGGACCCAAACAACTAGGTTCCATAGAACAAGGTTTACCTTAAGGCATAAAGGAATAAAACGTGTACGTGAAGGCATGTGATTCCCTCGTTATAGCAATAAATAATTTCCCCTTTGTTAGAAAACGCGTTTGCAAAGTCCAACGACACATGGCCGTATATAAAACAGAATAAGCTCCTTTATGTTCGCAAAAAATTATGCTTGGATTATAGGTATTTAACTATAGTGCGTTTCAAAATTGGTTAAAAATAATTACAAGGTAGAGTTTCTAGGTTTCCCTAAATATGGAATGTGGATGTAACGTGTAAATCTATGATCTTAATATATACTTAAAAACACACAGAATGGTTTTCACTAATGGGGCTCAACGGTTAAAAAAAGGTAAACATTAAACTTAACACAGTCAGTACTTACACATAAATGCTCTAAGCTTCGAATATACACAATAAAGAGCCAGTGGCAACACATAACCTTCATACAGACTTCAAATACAAAAAATAATGTTTTAGCAATCATGTGTGTACCAAGATTAAAACAGCAGACTGGTCTCACAGAAAGATGCTGTAAGCCTCAATTTACAAATTGAATCATCAGCGATCGAATGCCAAAAACCTAGAGAAAGTACCTTCTTTCTCGGCAGAGGCAGCGGGGAGCACACCGCCTAAAGACGTTTCCAACACTACGACGGCGGATGGCAAATACCGGCCGCCAGGCGTCGATGACCACTGGCTCCACGACCACCCAGCGCCAAGGGCTGGACCGCTTCGCTATGGAGGGACCCCCGAGGCTACGGCACTTATTGCTGGACTCTTCGTGGGAGTAGCCATCTTCGGGTACCTGGGACTTGTGTGCTGGAGAAGGGCATTAGAGTAAGTTTCCGGATATAATATGGACAAAATAGAATTATTCCGCTCGTATGTATGTTACGAATATTAGGCTATTTAGGGGTGGATGGATAAAATTTCTTTTTAATATTTAAGTTAATTTGATCGTTTTGGCAATATATTTGATTGTACCTTTAATAATTAATTTATTTGTATGCAATGGGTCAAATTAGAGCATTTTCTCATGAATATTACTTCGTTCCACCAATTACCGCCGAAATCAGTTGATTTGATGAGTAATAAGCAGCCAAATTTCACTCAGTTGATAAAAAAGGAGATATTAAGCTAATGAATCCTTAAAATTGAGGATTTCTTACTTTAAGTTTGAAAATGTTTTGACGAATTCGCCAGAAAAAAATCCTTAAATTACTAATCGACTACCATTCTCTCTTTTCAGGAGAAGGTATGGGAACCGAGAGCTGCTCGTGGATGAAGAAGAAGTTGTGGAGACGGACGATTTAAGAAATTATACGGTAAGGCACCACAATGAAATACTAGAGAACAATTTCGGTCGAGTCCGAAGACTCACGCTACAAAACAACTTTTCCGCGATAACATTATGAAATTTTTATGGAAAGTTGGCACTTGAAAAACTTCAATTGGTGATAGCGCAATTGAAATCGTGCAACAAAGGCTAAATAGGCACTTATGCAAGTTGATGTCCCATAAGGTAGTGCATGCCAGAGTCCTCTATATTGCCATATAATAACTTATGATGAGAGAGTAGTGTTGAGAGAGCAATCTAGAGGACTCTGGTGCATGCTACGGAGTATAAAAACTCAGGGAACGGAGAGCAAATGAAATTGTCACATGAATATCGACGGAAAAATCACATAAACATTAGGACGCCAATAAATGATCATAATTTCTCAAGAAAAACGGTCTATCTGTGTTTATTTTGAGTACAGTAACATTACAAAAAACATACACAAATTTTGATCAAATTCTGAGAATCTTACAGGGAAGTTTTGAATTGAAATGCAATTATCCATACATATATAGATTCATCCATGCATTTGTTTTATACTTATATCTGTGACATATTTTGGGTATGCATAATTTAAGCATTGCTATTCATTTGTACATTTTCTAGTGTAAATTTTTACTTTCCAATTTTCTGATACTTTCCAATTTATTAATTACGAATGCTGATGAAAATATTTCGCATTTCATTTGGGAGTAGATGCTACAATGTGTTACCTTATGAAGTACATGATAAAAAAGAAAACTTACTTATCTCTTTACAGCTGTGATATCATCTCTGCATTGACGTCCAACCACATCATCGACTCTCGGTCATACATGTTAACAAATTTTTGTCTGTGATAATTGATATTGTGAAATAATTTTTGAAATAAACTTAGTATGTACATAATTATTCTTCCCTTGTGCTTCAATTTTATAGTATTCACGACCATCATGCGTATGAGAGATCTGTTTCGCATTTCTGTGCGTTTTAGGAACTGTAAAATGAAAAATGGCTACTGAGCGAATTAAATGCTCTGAATTATAAATTTGAAATTTCTTATAGCTTAAATTGAAATCTATTTCACTCCATGCTTTCCCCAACATTGACTTGAAGATAAATTTTCTAAACAAAGAAGCAGGAGCAATTTCCACAATTTTATATTTATTG